>NC_057807.1:677397099-677490665 GCF_018294505.1 Triticum aestivum | reverse complement strand
AGTTTTAGACACTAAACCATTTTATAAAATCCTGGAAATAGTTATGTGGCTAGGACTAAAATATACCAAACCACATAAAATGTTCCAGTAATTATTGGACATATATTATTTATATATCAAATATATATCCAATGCAAATAGCTATTTATTTAATTCAAAGGCCCAAAATAATTAACTCTGAGATACCAAAAATATTGTTTTGAGTTTTACCTCTTTGCAATATTCTCAGAGACTAAGAGGAACATTTTCTTGGACTTCTTTGAGGAGATTTTAATGTTGATCATTTTTAGAAGGTTTCTGAGGCTTTAAAAATTCCTCAATTCAAATTTCGTTTGAATTAAAACATGATACTCACATGAGGTCTAGCCTAGTGCATAACAGGACCAGGGATGTGACAACTCACCCCCACTAAACAAAAATCTCGTCCCGAGATTCAAGCGTAGGGTAGGGTGAAGGGGAAACGCAAACTAGCACAATCTTCACGATCCAGGGTGCACTTTATCAAAGCGTTGATTCGATCACCATCTTTGTCTCGAAGTCTTGCTCTGAGAACTCCAACTAACATGACAACGAGAGGAAAGGAAAGATCCTAAAAGAATGGTTCTTCTCGAAGGTCGAACAACTCAGGATTAACTCACGGAATGAGACATAGCAACATCTCTCGAGCTGAGAGGCGAAGCACACATCCATAGGAATGGAGTGAAGCAGATGACGAAGGTTCACTAGGTAGACCACAATTTCACGCTTAAGAAGGTGGTAATCGATTGTCAACGTAGCGAGGAGTTGAGTTGCCATGATACCATAACGATACACCTTAGGGAAGGTGACTCGTAGAGATATCCCCTTAAGTGGCAAAAAGAATTACTTTTGATTCAGAGATCATTGAAACTCTTTAAACCAGCCTAAGGCAATTCTCGAGCGATCATTTGGAGGGGGTCGGTAGAATGGCATACTCGGACTTGGATGATGTGGATTACCTTGTTGAAGACAACGTAATGGATGAATTTGCTTACCACCGGAAATGGAAGAGACCCGTGGTAGAATGGCACATTGGCGGTGCAAGCTGGGAACAAAATGCAAATGCTGGGAATGATTCTGGTAACTGGGGAAGAACCCAACAATAGAGAGTGAATCCACTGTTGAGAAGTTATAGCATAACCGAGGAAGTTGAGAGCAAACCTAGCTAGTGCCGATGGTAACACCTAACGCTTGTGCGTGCTCTCAAGAACTTGAGCATTTCCATAATCATCAAGGTTTTACCAATATCCGTGTCAAGGATTCTGGCAACACAACTTACTACCATGATGAATACCGGTGGAAGATGCCGATGCAAAGGAAGATAACACCTTCTTAGATTTCACCTTGGCGAGGCCAAGGAAACAAAATCTGGATGATCGACCGAGAGACATTTAGCACTCCGCTTCTAATGTTCTCCTTGATGTGCTAGCGTAACCCATTCATAGATATGGTTTGATATCTAGAACATCAAGTAAAAGGTCGGACTTCGGGATCTCAAAATCCATAGGGGCAACTAGGGAGTAAATCCTACGAAATCCCTATGGGGAGGTGGCCAACTTCCTCAATCAAGATATTATAATAACAGGTCTTCCGGCTGGGTGTGTTGGCCACGACATCCACTTTACCGGTTTTCGAGGGACCGATATTATAGTTCTTGGGAAATGTTCCAAACCATCATATCTGCCTGAGATTCAGATCTGGTTGGTGTCAGGATATTCCAGACTCATCGAGTCTAGGAAGAAAAATGAAAGTTTGCAACACAATTCGACGAGACAACGCTGCGAGATTCTCGGGGAATGAACTACGATAGTAAGCTCCAAAACATGAGCTGGTTCTGCTACAAACATGTGAACACGCTGTCCCAGACAAACATGACCACGTGGTAGTCTTATAATAAAACACTACCGAGTTCAGGTGGGGAACCATCATTAATGACATCGAAGTCTCCACGCGTGGAAGTCCAAAGAGTTCACCTTGGACAGACTCCTTTATCTTTGAACAACTCAATCAGTGGCTTGGTGTGCTCGGAACACATATGGAATGAAGGTTGCAAGTCTCCAGACCACAGAATACTTCGCACGTATGCATGACTGACTTGGGATGATTCCAGAGGAAGCAAAACTAACTTTCTCAAATCCACGGCGGCAACTTTCACCAAATGCACGTGTATAAGAGGAAGTCACTCCTTTCATCAAACAAATACTTCATGAGTTAGCATGAAGAAATGCTTTCAAAAGTTTCCAACACTAGCTTAATGTTCAACAAAATCATGGAGGAGATAAGGATGTTGTCAATGGGCTCAACAACAATTCTTCCGGGTTTCCCTTTAAAAGGAATTCCATAGTTAAGAGAACAAGTGTTAGCATTGGTCAGACCCAAAAGATATAATGGTGTATGCTCGAGGGATCAACCACGAGTAAGACAACATTACGAATATCGTTGGTTCTGGTCTGATTGGATGATAGCCCATACTCAAATTATAGATGGGGTAAGACAATAGGTCCAACAACTGATCACAAGGACCAATTAATGAAGATATCATCTTTCTTCAACACACACACATACACAGAAAGATATCCCTTAACATGAACTAAGTCAGACAAGCTTTTATCTTCCAACTCTCCAAGTTGTTGTCTAGCTTAACCAACTAGCTCCGGGATATCCATCACAGATTCTTGGAGAAAGGGTGGTTCACAAGAACCCGACTTGATCACGAGCTCAACATAGCAGTCAGGTGACAACCTGGTAATACTTCCGAGAAGATATTCGGAAAATCACGAACCACCGGTATGTTACTAAGCTTGAGAACAATCTCGCTTTTGAGGGCAAGACGATATGATCAAATGAGTGAGGACTTGACAAGATCCTAACTCATCAATCGAAGGGTGCACCGAAATAAGGACTAGGTAGCACGATCAGTCTTAGAAGGATGATTCAAAAACCAACATACTAAGAATGAAATTATTATCCTTTAACTACCAAGCAACGAGGTTGCTGGGAGTATTGATTTCACACATCACAATTCATTTGTCGGTATTCCGGTTGCATCAACACGAGGGCCGAGGAATGACTAATGATGGTGAGAAGTATCACTGTACCAAGAGTTCATAGGATGGTGTGCAATTCCTATAACAATCTCGATATAGAATAAGGTAATACTCCAAGGTAGAACAGAACCAAAAGCTGGATTGGCATTTGATCTGCGGAATACAACTACTTTGACCCAATCCTAGATATGGATGAGGTACTGGAGTTTGTTTCTCCTAGTCATTCCGCGATAGAATGGCTTGACGGACCACAAAAGTAGTAGGCATCGATAAACGAACGCACGCATACTCTTGACTATCAATTGATAGACGAAGGTCAGTAGACAACTAAAGAGGGACAACTCAAAGGAACATATAACTTTCTGAGTTGTGGATGCATAGACTAGTATGTCGAACCAAGTTCAACATAATTCTTCCGGATAACCCATGCAGAAGGGTTGAGCTGGCAGAGTCACAATATAGCATGGAGAACTCATCGACAGCACTCTTGTTGTCATCTTTTGGTTCAGAAGAACTCCTGCCAAGAATGGTTCATGGTAATTGGAAGAAGGATGTACCACGAACCTCGAGGACTATCGCAAAGGTTACTACTATCCTAAAGGGACTAGCAAACACTATCAACATGAAGTAAGTAGAGTGAATCTCGGGTTCAAGAACCCAGGAATAGAATGCCTACTAACTAAATGGCATCACAGGATGCTTTCGATAATAAAGGCCAGAATCTTCACACTGGGAACACAAAACGTTGCTAGATTACTAGGTGACTCCCTAAAACACCTAGGGTCATAATAATTATTCCAACATATATGTCGAGGCAATAAAGTACCTCAACTCACTAATTTGTGTGATTAATCTGACCAAAGGCACATCGGAAACAGAAGGAAGGGATTTGCAAATGCATCGGACTATTTAGAAACCTGGGATGACTCCGATAGCATAACGGCTGTAAATGCTCAAAGGATTGGAGACATGCTACAAAATGGTGGCATAGCCACTCAGAAGCACAATATCAAGGTTTCGAGATCAACAATTAACATACGGAAGTAGAAACTGAACTCAAGCTTAGAACCATCAATCCTACAAGTCTGCAGATTAGTAACACGTGATCCTGATAGAAAGAAGAGATAGCCTAGTTCTTAATCCCCGTAGGAAAGATAAGATGACTCAGATCAGAAGGGCATGAGGTAAAGGAGTAAAAAGAGCCTTACGTTCCATCCCACAATCAATTCCCTTATATAACTAAAGAATTTCTAGACTCAACTTCGATCAGTTTGGCTTGGTAATCCTACAGGCAGTCAAGCTCTGATACCAACGCTGTCAGGACCCCGACTCAATGCCACATCGATCTAGCATGTAACACCTCATATCACTTTGCGGCCTCACGCACGGTATTCCCACGGGTGTCGCCTTACCTTTGCCCGGGACCGTTTGCGCCTTTTGGCACACGTATATGACAGTGTCGCTAGCATCCATATGATAAGGAGCCCGGGGCTGACATGGCTAGTCGTAAACCCAAAGTGGCACAGACTTACAGGGACAGGCATCCATGACCCAGCATCGAACGTGTCGGTCATCAGCGAGTGAATCCAGGCTGTAGCACTGGGCTAGCAGGACTCCGGTGAACCGGGCTGTAGCGGGCTAACAGGACTCCGGTATTCATCGCGTGACATTTCCCCGAAGGGACAGACACAGGAACGAAGAAGGACACATGCCGGCCAGCCTAAGTGTTCCGGAGCAGTAGCAAGCTACCATGGCTCGGTGGAAACACTAGGAGACATTTCCCGATAAGAGAGGCTACTAAAGATAAACAACTAGATAGTCAGATCCCACACATACCAAGCATTTCAATAACATACACACAATATGCTCGATATGTGCAAACACAACATGGCATCACAACATGACTCTACGACTCAAGTAATTTATTCAATAGGCTCCGAGGAGCGAGATATTACAAACAGGGGTCTCATGACCCAACATTCAGAGCATACAAATCAAAGCACAAGCGGAAGCTATCATGTCTGGGTACAGACATCTATAAATGAAAAAGGCTGAGAAGCCTGACTATCTATCAGATCCTGCCGAGGGCACAAGATCGTAGCTGAGGTAACAAGCTAAACGTCGAAGTCCACGTGGAACTACTAGTGAGACTGAAGTCTCTCTGCAAAAACATAAAATAGGCAAACGTGAGTACAAATGTACCCAGCAAGACTTACATCAGAACTAACTACATATGCATCATTTTCAACAAGGGGATGGTGGGGTTTAACTGCAGCAAGCCAGCTTTGACTCGGTGGCTATCCTAAACTACGACTGCAAGCGACTCTTTTGAGGTGGCGCACACGAGTCCACATATTCACCATATCAATACACCACTATGGATCCGCTCCCGTCTCCCTACGAGAACGCCATCCATAGCACTCACGCTTATCTTGCGCATTTTAAAGTATCCACTTTCACTTGTCTATGAACTGATATAAGCAATCCAGAAGTCCTTTTCCGCGGACACGGCTATTCGAATAGATGATGTTAACCCTGCAGGGGTGTACTTCTTCATACATGTTTCCACCACTTAGCGTCTGCACACGACATGTGCTCGGCAGACTTCAAGCGAAAGCCGACGTGGGTGTAGACCACGACCTACCTAAACACTCAAGTCTCTAGTCCAGGTTTATCGCCTATTCGGGTTCCATCCATGAGGAGATCCGGCCGGAGTTTCGCTCACAGCCCCAAACGATGTGAACAGGGTTCCCGAGATACCAAACGGGCATCCGGTACACCGTGCCACGTACCTACCGCATCACAGCCCACCCCTACGGTCAGCGCTGTCCACGGCCTCCAGTAAGCTACAAACACCAGAAACTACTTGCAACTCCTGGACAGAGGACTAGGGTGAATAAGAAGTCGAGCGGGGTCATATTTCAGGGCCCAATGCATGGTAGTAGCTGAATCATGGATCACAAACACAGAACTCAGTTCCTAAGGACGGCTTCAATGAGACAACCCACCATGTACTCCTACATGGCCTCTCACCGACACCTTTTACCAAATCGTGTTCACACACTTAGCTCACACATAGTAGGACATGTTCACACACCTCTGATTCATCCTCGATGAATCAGACCTGACTCAACTCTAAGCAGTAGCAGGCATGACAAACAAGCATGAATGAGTAGGCACATCAGGGCTCAAACAACTCCTACTCATGCTAGTGGGTTTCATCTATTTACTGTGGCAATGACAGGTCATGCAAAGGATAAAGGGGTTCAGCTACCGCAGCAAGTAACAGATGAATCGGTGTTGTCCTAATGCAGTAAAAGAGAGCAGGAGCGAGAGAGTAGGATTGTATCGGAATGAACAAGGGGGTTTTGCTTGCCTGGCACTTCTGAAGATAACATTGAGTCTTCATCAGTGTCAACGATCACATCATCGGTATCACGTCTATCGAGAGGGGACAAATACCGGCAACACAGAAGGGAACACAATCAATGCAATGCACAATATGATGCATGATCATGACATGGCAAAATGAATGTGTTTTGGGCTAATGCAACTAGCAACAGATTAAATGAAGTTGGTTTGAATACAAGATTCAAATTCAAACTCCATATGTGATTATTCAAATGCCATTTAATTGATTTGTGCTAAACAGCAGCTATAAGTTGTTCTAACATGCATGAAAATGGTACAGATGGATTCCTTGAATTTTTCTGATAATTTTTCATATATAAATTATCTAATTTGGAGTTACGGTTGAATTTCTATGATTTTTAGAAGTTTTTACAAATTTCTGGAATTTCCTGAATATTTATAAAATGAACTAAATTCCAGAAAAGGAATATTGCGTCAGCATGGCGTAAGGCTGAGGTCAGCAGGTCAACTGGGTCGCCCAGAGTCAAACCTGACGTGTGGGGGCCACACGTCAGTGACACAGGTTAGACAGGGGGGGTTAGTTTAGTTTAATTAAAGATTAGGGGCACTAGGGCCCACATGTCAGTGTCAGGGGGTTAGCTTAGGTGGTGATTAGCTTAAACTAATCACCTGATGGCGGGGGCCCACCTGTCATAGACCCAGGGGAGGTCAAACCCCTGGTCAAACGACTCAATCCCGCCGGCGTTGAGTCGCCGGCGAGGCCGAGGCGGCGGAGGCCTTCGGGTTTCTTGCTCCGGCGACCAAATGGCCGGCGGAGGGCATCTACGGAATGCCCAGGCTCGCGCGCATCTAACAGGGCAAACGGGAGAAGCTAGGGCGGCCGTAATCCTCGCCGGCGTCGAGCTCAGCGGCTGCCGGACCTCGGGCGTTGGCGGGAACGGCGCTACGGTGCACAAGAGGGGAAACGGAAGGGCGCTGCGGCCTCCTGGGGTTGCGGTGAGCACGACGGTGGGCTCGGGAGCGAGCTGCGGTGGCTGTGGCCACGGCCACGCCATGGCCGGCGGCGAGAAGCTCTCGGCCGCGGTGGATAACCTAGCTACGGCGCGCGAACGACGAAACAGAGAGGGGGAAACGGACGGAGAGCTCACGTAGACCCTGTAGAGGTGGACGGCGAGCTTGAGGGAGGCCGGACGGGGGCGGATTTGACGGCGGCGATCCGCGGTGGCCGAGGAGGGGAACGGCGAAGCTGGCAGCATCCAGGGCTTCCGGAGGGCCGTGGATCGGTGGGGAGGAAGAGGGGGTCGAGGCGGAGCCTTTGAGCGCATCGGCGAGGCTAGGGGGTGGCGGTGGCCGCGAGGGAGCTCGTCGGTGGCGGCGGCTCCGTTCGGGCGAGTGAGGGAGAGAGGAAGCAGAGGAGGGGGGAGAGTTCGGGAGAGTGAGGGAGTTCCAGGGGGGTGGCGTGGCACGCATGGAGGCGTCCGGGGTGTCGAGGTGGAGCGGCAAGCAGGAGGTGGCCGGGGCGTGCGCCGGCGTGCGTCGGCCACGCGCCTGTGCCTACTGGCGCGAGGAGGAAGGCGACAGGGGGGGGGGAGTGGAGATGGGCTGGGCCGCACAGGAGCTGGGCCGGCTGGCTACCGGGTGAGCGCCAGATAAGTCCTTCTCTCTCTCTCTTTCATTTCTATTTAATTCTGTTTTCTATTTTCTGTAGTTTGTTTTGATTTAGTTTTAGACACTAAACCATTTTATAAAATCCTGGAAATAGTTATGTGGCTAGGACTAAAATATACCAAACCACATAAAATGTTCCAGTAATTATTGGACATATATTATTTATATATCAAATATATATCCAATGCAAATAGCTATTTATTTAATTCAAAGGCCCAAAATAATTAACTCTGTGATACCAAAAATATTGTTTTGAGTTTTACCTCTTTGCAATATTTTCAGAGACTAAGAGGAACATTTTCTTGGACTTCTTTGAGGAGATTTTAATGTTGATCATTTTTAGAAGGTTTCTGAGGCTTTAAAAATTCCTCAATTCAAATTTCATTTGAATTAAAACATGATACTCACGTGAGGTCTAGCCTAGTGCATAACAGGACCAGGGATGTGACAGGTCCGAGTGTTCCCCTGTGGCCTTGTGCTTTTCGAGCGATGCCGGGGTACGGGTCTAGTGAAGGGCCTTGAGGCCACTCTGTCGCGACCACGGGGTGGTCGATCAGCCGTATTGTCTCCTGGTGACGCGAGATCATATGCCTCCACCTCTAATCGGGGGAGCAGCTTACGTTTGGGGTAGCTTTTGGAGGGGCGTTCGAGTTCATGCTCTTCGGCCGCGAGGACTTCGGTCCATCTGTCGGCTAGCAGATCTTGATCAGCTCTAAGCTGCTGCTGCTTTTTCTTGAGGCTGTTTGCCGTGGCCATAAGCCTGCGTTTGAAACGCTCCTGTTCGACGGGATCCTCAGGTACGACGAATTCGTCGTCGTCAAGGCTTGCCTCGTCTCCGGAGGGAGGCATATAGTCCTCTACCCCTTCTTCGGCCGCTCTCTCATGAGGGCTGGCGTCCCCCTCCTCCTGTGCTGGATCTTGCTGGAGTGGGTTGTCTTCGGCGCTATCCGGTGTATTATTCTCTCCGGTGCCGGAATCCTCATTCTTGCTATGGCGGGATTTAGAGCGGCGCCGCTGACGCCGGCGCTTGGGCTGTTTCTTGGAGGGGTCATCCTCCGCTATTCCTTCGCCGTTCCCGTCCTTTGGGATATCCACCATGTATATGTTGTATGAAGAGGTGGCTTTCCAGTGCCCGGTGGGCGCTGGTTCTTGGTCGTCTCCGGCATCGTCATCCATACCGTCGATGTCCTCAGAGTCGTAATCTAGCATGTCGGTTAGATCGTCGACAGTGGCTACCAAGTGGGTGGTGGGTGGGCTCTGAATTTCTTCGTCGTCCGCATCCCAACCGTCCTGGCCGCAGTCTGGCCAGGCCTCTCCTGATAACGAGAGGCACTTTAGCGAACTCAAGATGTCGCCAAAAGGTGAGTGTTGAAAGATGTCCGCCGCGGTGAACTCCATGATCGGTGTCCAATCGGTTTCGATTGGAGGGGGCGCGGGAGGTCTGGAGTCCGGCAAGGAGTCCGACACCTCAGAGTCACGAGCTTCATGGGGGACAAGATAGGTGTTCGGCTCTATCGCCGTAGAGGTTGCAGCCCCCGAGGCGGTGTCTAGCCATCCATCCTTGGTCTGCGCAGCCGGCTCCGAGTCGAAGATCGGAGCGGGTTCGAGTGCGGCCTCCAGGGTACTGTCCGGCTGCAGAGCTAAATCATGCCCATCGTGACAGTACGGCACGCTCGGCTGTGGCTCGAATCCGTCGAGGATCAAGTCCCCACAGATGTCAGCCGTGAAGTTCAAACTTCCAAATCTGACCAGACGGCCAGGGGCGTAGCCTTCAATCTGCTCCAGCTGGCCAAGCGAATTGGCACGCAGTGCGAAGCCACCGAATACGAAGATCTGTCCGGGGAGGAAGGTCTCACCCTGGACTGCATCGTCGTTGATGATTGAAGAAGCCATTGAGCCTATCAATGACGACACAGAGGAACTCTCAATGAAAGCACCAATGTCGGTGTCAAAACCGGCGGATCTCGGGTAGGGGGTCCCGAACTGTGCGTCTGGGCGGATGGTAATAGGAGACGAGGGACACGATGTTTTTACCCAGGTTCGGGCCCTCTTGATGGAGGTAAAACCCTACGTCCTGCTTGATTAATATTGATGATGTGGGTTACAAGAGTAGATCTACCACGAGATCAAGGAGGCTAAACCCTAGAAGCTAGCCTAGGGTATGATTGTTGTTCGTCCTATGGACTAAGGCCATCCGGATTATATAGACACCGGAGAGGGCTAGGGTTACACAGAGTCGGTTACAATGGTAGGAGATCTACATATCCGTATCGGCAAGCTTGCCTTCCACGCCAAGGAAAGTCCCATCCGGACACGGGACGAAGTCTTCAATCTTGTATCTTCATAGTCTTGGAGTCCGGCCTATGATGATAGTTCGGCTATCCGGACACCCCCTAGTCCGGGACTCCCTCACCCCCCTTCTTGCTTCACCTTAAGTCAGGCTGAGATCGATCAATTCTTTAAGTGCCTTACCGGCGTCAAAGTTAGTTCCGGTTACTGTGGCAAGATAAGAAGATATCTAGATACGGACAAGAAAAGGTTCAGCGGGATGAAGTCCCATGACTGTCATGTGATGATGATGCAGATACTACCTGTTGCCCTTAGAGGGATAACGGACAAGCACGTCCGTGACACGCTTATTGGTCTTTGCAACTTTTCCGATGTCATCTCTTGAAATTCGATCAGTGTGAAGCAGCTCCGAAGGCTACAGGAAGAGATCATTGTGATACTAAATGAGCTTGAGATGTACTTCCCGCCCGTGTTCTTTGACATGATGATGCATCTGTGTGTCCATATTGTGGATGACATAATAGACCTGGGGCCATCATTCCTGCACAACATGATGCCGTTTGAGAGGATGAATGGGATCATCAAAGGATTCATTCGTAACATGTCCCGTCCGGATGGAAGCATCATCCAAGGCTATGTGACACAAGAGTGCATCTCTTTCTGTGAGAATTTTCTATATGGCGCAGACCAGCTGCCTGGTGTTAGTGTTGGTTTGCCCGTTAACAAGCACGATGGGAGGCTTGAAGGAAAAGGTCACTGCAACAGTCGCAGGGAACTGCACGTGGCACACTCAGATCAACGCAGCAACTTTGACAGAGCAAACTTGGTAGTGCTACAACACCTAGACGAGGTAGATCCTTCCATGGCACTGCACAAAGAAATTATCGCAAAGAACTATCGTGACCGGGGGGTATGCAGGACGGACGCTGAAGTTACTAAAGAGCACAACTCCACTTTCCTGCATTGGTTCAAAGAGCATATTATTGCTAATCCCCCGGAGGAGGGCTCTAAGGACGGATTGCTCATATACGCCTTAGCACATGGCCCCTCGCCCAACCTCGTAACCTATTAGGCATATGATATCAACGGATACACGTTCTACACAGAGGCCAAAGATATGGACAGTGATGATCAGAACTCAGGGGTGACGATGGAATGCATGATCAGCTACGACAACAGCGCAACTAAACGACTTTATGGAAGGGTTGAGGAGATCTGAGAGCTTGACTACTTTGGACTGCACAACACGATGATGTTTTGTGTCAGATGGGCTAAGAATGTCAAAAGAGAAAACCGGATTTTCACTACCATGACTATAACCGACGCCAAGAGCACTACCGTGAACGCTATCGCAAAAAAGAGCCATGGGTACACGCTAAGCACGTGACACAATGCTTCTTCATAACCGACCCACGCAATCCCAGCCGTGTTGTCGTGAGAGGCAAAAGGAACATCATTGGAATGGATGGAGTCGCCAACGAGGAAGACTATGATCAGTACGGCAACCCAATGAGGGAAGATGATGATGATGATGAAGTATACGTCAAAAGAAGAATCAATATACATTACCTAAGAAAAATTGTACTTCATGGAAAAGGCAAAGTCACAATGAGGGGCTCAATTATTCTTTGATGAACAAGAAGGGAAAGAAGCTGACTCAAAAACGAAAACGTCAACGCTGAGGAACCGTATGTTATCGGTCAAATGATGTTATATATATATATATATATATATATATATATATATATATATATATATACCTATTTTGTATACACACTTAGCCACCATTATGCATGGGTCCAATGATGTAATATATATGTTCCTATTTTGTATACATATTTAACCGTCAAATGATGCAATATATATCGCCTTCCCTTCGTTCACTGCTCTCGGGAAATAAAAGTGGGAGAAAATAAGTGGGAGAAAATAAAGGAAAAGAAAAAGGAAAACTGGTTATAGTAGTAGCAGTTTACTGAAGAAAGAGCTACAGTCAAGCTAGCAGTAGCGATTTCCTTATAAAACCGCTACAGCTAGTGAAGGTAGTAGCAGTGCATTTGTTCTAAACGCTACAACTAGTGAAGGTAGTAGCAGCGCGTTTTGTCTAAATGCGCTACTGCTACGTCCACTTAACCCAAAATTCTCACTCTCCCTGCTTCATCCCGCCTCTTTTCCCCCAAATGCCCACTCTCTATTCCCCCGTCGCACCGCCGTGCACCGACGCTCGCCCCCGACCCCGGCGCTGGCCACCGACCCGGCGCTCGCTCCCGACCCCGGCGCTCGCCCCCGACCCCGGCGTGCTCGCCACCGACCCGGCCCTCGCCTCCGACCCCGGCGCTCGCCCCCGACCCCGGCGTGCTCGCCCCCGACCGGTCGGCCCTCGCCTCCCTCCTATGCTTCCTCCCCTCCTTGCCCCTGCACCCTCTGTAAACCCCCCCTCTCTGCTAGCTAGGGTTCTTCGGTTAATTTACTTAGGTTTTAGTTAGGGTAGTAGGTTAATTAGGTTATCTATTTAGTTATGAATTTAGCTAGGTTTTAAAATAGGACAGAAATTTAGGGTTAAGCAATTGTAATTAAAAGAAAAGGGAGCATTTAAGCAATTGTCCAAATCAACATCCCTTGTTAAAGCAAATTTAGGTAGGCTGGATTTAAATGCAAAGTTAAACTGGACATGTGATATGTGGATATGTCATGTTTGGAATTTGAACATGTCATCTGGACATGTGATGTTTTGGTTCAATTTTGGTAAATGATCCGAGTGGCCTATGTTACGCTGGAATGTTGATTCATTTCCGTTCCGGTGAATTTCAGGCGCTCGATATGTCCATTTTTTTAGCAAAGGTCATGCCGAAATTTGCCGTGAATTTTGGCATGATTTATGCTAGATAGTTGGCATATCGAGTGCTGGCACATAGATTTCTTTTTTATGTCATTTCTCATTTTTTTCATACTTTTAGAAATAAACGAGGACACTTAATCATAGGAAACATGTCGAACAACAAAGAAACTGGGCCTTCTGACCAAGATGCAGACGAGATGGATTATGAGGGTGAACAAGAGTACCTCAACTAATTGACTGCTAATCAAGGTTTGCAGGTCGGCCTCGATGATGGTACTGACGCCGACATCGACACCGACGATGCCGGCACCGATGGCGGCGCCGAGACCGGCGGGGAAGATACCGGCGGGGAAGGTACCGGCGCCAATGCCGCTACCGAAAAGAGGAAGCATAAGAAGCAGAGGATACGAAAACCTAACAAACTAGGGATTGGACGACTTGTGATCACAAAGATGGCACCCGACAAGTTTGAGTCATTAGAGCCGGAAGAACCTCGCAAGTGCTATGGGAACCAAGTAGGATGCATCCTACGGGAATGCGCGAGCATCAACGACGATGACTTAAGGAGTAAAGAACATTTGACGCAGTTGCTCCTAACGAAGTTGCACAAGAGATTCAAGTTCCCCGACCGGGATGATAACATAGAACAACCGTGGGATGATCCAAAGATGAAAAAGATTAACAATCACGCCATGGGCATGTTCAGGAATGATTTGGCTCCTGGAAAGGGATGGTGAAACGAGCTATTGAGGTTGAGGACCCCCTGTCCAAGATTCTGGAGGAAAATCCGACACTTATGGAAGAGGAGATCGAAAAGTTTAAGGACACTTGCGCTACTGAGGCAGCGAAGGCTAAGGCTGCGAAATTCAAGAGCCTTCAGCAAAGGATCACAGGGAAGCATCGCCTCGGAAGCCGTTGCTACCTCAGTAAAAGGCCCATTATGGGATAAGGAGGACGCGGAACATGAAGCCGCGGGTCTCCCAGACCCCTTCGCGAAGTTCACCAACCCCTTGGAGCGTGACTTCATTAGGGCCCGCTACAAGTGGGACAAAGAGAAAAAGGTTTTTTACACGAACCAGATCACGAGGAAATTGATTAGACTACTGGAGAAGCATCACCAGCTTGCAGCCGAAAGCCCTACTTCTCCGATGAGGCCCAAATGGGACACCCCTCTCAACCGGGCCTTGAACGAACTTAAGGGACTCCCTTTGGGCCAGCAGCCGCAATATGGTCGTGTGCACGGCGCTAGAGACGGCGCCATGTGGAAGGTGTTTTACAACGAGGGCCCGGAGGCCAAGAAGCAGAAAAAGAAGTTTAGTCAGGGGGACATCGATGCGAAGGTGAAGCTTGTGGTCGAGAAAAAAGCAGTTGAGGACGCGGAAAAAACAGCCGAGGAGAAAAATGAGTTGCTACAGCAGGCAGTCAATGCAGCTGTAACTACCTGCAGAAATGATTTCTCTACTAACTTGGTTCCAGCTATCATCAACTGGACGAAGGAAAATCCAGACAAGACGGTACATGATTTCCGGATGCCCAGTTTCATCGGGAGCAACTCCGTGAACAACAACAACACCGCACCATCACTTGCTCACTCAACCGGGCCTCCTCTCGCGGTCGCTCCCGCTCATAGCAGCCCGTCCTCAGTCTCTGGCGCGCTAGGTGGGCCTTCGTCTTTGGCTGAGCTCGATGTCGTCACGGTAATTACATGTCGCACCAACATATATATATATATATATATATATATATATATATATATATATATATATATATATATATATATATATATATATATATAGGGACGCTAAACCAAGCCTGAGCGCAAATTGCTTATTCTGCGCTCCGGCCACGACGCGCGGTCGATGTCCCGCTAAACAAGCCAACTTGCGCATGCTTAGTGCAGTTGCCTCCCACTTGACCGTAAAATAGGAGTAAAATATAGTAAAAATATTAATCACTTTACTACAGCCACACTTCTAATTTGATGGTAACAATGGTAATCCACGTATGTGTTTTTACGTTGGCCACATGCATTCACGGAAAAAAATGCCCACGTGCAATTGTTTACTATGCCTATCTTAATTAGGGACGATGTGTGGTAATCCAAAGTGGTCACTCTAGTAATTCATTCATGTTGTGTTCACTTTTGAGTGGATGGTAACACCAAATGGTAGTTCTAGTAAATCGCTTATTTTCTTGGAGCAGCATGGTCTTCTATAACTCTATTAAGTCCATTTTAACTTATACAGTAATTTTCAATGGTAATTCTAGTAATTTATCCGTTCATCCCAAGCAATGTAGCCTTATCTACCCAAGTTGTGTCCACTTTTAGTAGTGTGGTAACACCCTGTGGCAGTTCTAGTAATCAATTAAATCCACCCTTACGTCCCCTCCTGTATTAGTGGGTGGTAAAAGAACTTATCAGTTTTACTACTGAATACTAAATGTGTTACCATCAAAGTATCAACGCCAACTAACTCCATCCGTGTACATCTCCTCTATGTAGTGGTGTGGTAAAAGAATCCATTGGGTTTACTACTGGACATTAAGTGGATTACCATCAAATCACAACACAGAAAGTAGTAAAAGAGTCTATCATCTTTACTATAAAACATGGGGTGTGTTACTATCAAATCTCATGTTGACTTTGAGTCACCTGCAAAAAAAAAGATTTTGAGTCGTAAAACGTTTTATCACTTTGCAGGTTGACCAAGCAAAAAAAATTAGACTGGAGCATTACTATGTGTCTTAGAATTTTACGAGCACACACAAGAAAGAAAAATGGTTAGTATTTTGCCGGGCGTAGGGTGATGTGTGACTGACGGTAACACAACTAATTATGTTACTATATTTTCTGCATTTTTTACCATGACTAATAGGATGGCCTTGCGAGGCGGAGGAGTTGCCCATGACATCTAGTAACCGATTAAATTGCATTACTTTTTCTACAACTGGTTTTACCATCATTAGCAAACACTTGAGCAACCGAGCGACACACACAATGAACGTAGCGGCCGGAGCGCATGATTAGGATTTTGCGCGCTCGCGCATAATAGCGCTACCGTATATATATATATATATATATATATATATATATATATATATATATATAGAATATTCCATTTTCATTGCCTTTCGGATGTTTTACGCCACAGACATATGTGTTTGGAGGGCGAAGAAACCCCGTGCACCATACTCTACTTGATAAAGGCCAGAAGGTCGACGTGGGAAAGGGGATGATATTGAACCCCTTGAAACCCACGTTCCACAACCAGCCTATCCCCGCTAGGCACTTCAGGGTTAGCTTGTCCAGTGTGAAATCGGAGCATGAGGCGTTTCCTCCTGCAATACAGCATGTGGGAGAGGACGACGAGACCCCACCGCGGATTGGAAGCTGCAAGGGTTGGGTGCTGCTATGGCCGAAGAATCTTATTCGTTTGGAGCCGGCCGAGAGCACACCAATAACCACACATCAACAAGCATGTGCGGAGACCACCACCCCGCCTACGCAATTACCAGCTCCTGTAGTGCCGAGTGAGAGCGGCGAACGACGTGATGAAGGGGGTGCAATAGTACTGGCTGATGTAATCGGTCCTGTAGAACAGATAATGGATGATGAGATGGAGGTCGACCCTATGGGTTTCCTCAATACAAACGCGTATGACTGTGACATAGATCTGATGAGTCAACCATATGACGAATCGGGCTATCAGCATGCTAATGAGGATATGGATGATATGCCTGGGCAGGAAGGTCGTTGGAAGGATTGCAAAAAGTCTCTCTTCATGAATACTCACAGGACACGCCTGAAGATGTTGCCTCCACACAGGATCAACTAGCCGGGGTCGTACAGTGCTTAGCCCGGGGACCCTGGGGCAGGGGTTAAGGAAGTGTCTGGAAAGTGTACCCAAGAAAAGGAGAGGAAGAGAGCGGGGAAGATAACTGCCTCCAAACAAGCCAGAGCAAATAGCAGCCAGCCGATGCATTCTGAAGAGCATGTAACCGTGAAAGGTGTGGCCATGTTCTATCTCACGGGCGAGCCGATTGTACTGCCGAAACTGCTGTAGGCACTATTAGGGGATCTCAGGAGTCTGCATGACCATGTGTTGTCGACTGAGAAAAGCCTACTAGCCTCAAAGGATCCAGGATATCCGACATACGCGGCTGTGTGCCTGAGGGGAAGTGCTACGTTGAGACACGGCCCGCGGAGGTGTTCTTCCTGCGGTTTGACCATATCTTTGAGATGTTTCTGACAAGGCGGCTCGATTTTACAACCGTTCGCCTTTTTGCGCTACATACGAGCTCCGTCATGAAGAGTGAAGAAGTCTCGCAAATCTGTGTGGTGGATCCGTGCTACATGCATGAGTCTTTCTTGAGTCTCGACGACTTTGAGCGTGAAACTGTGATGACCCACAAGTGTAGGGGATCTATCGTAGTATTTTCGATACGTAAGAGTGTCGAACCCAACGAGGAGCAGAAGGAAATGATAAGCGGTTTTCAGTAAGGTTTTCTGCAAGCACTAAAATTGTAGGTGATAGATAGTTTTATGATAAGATAAATAGTAACGAGTAACAAGTAAATAAAGTACATAAGGTGCAGCAAGGTAGCCCAATCCTTTATTTAGCAAAGGATAAGCCTGGACAATTTCTAATAATGAGAAAGGAGCTCCCGAGGACACATGGGAATTATCGTCAAGCTAGTTTTCATCACACACATATGATTCACGTTCGGTACTTTGATAATTTGATATGTGGGTGGACCGGTGCTTGGGTACTGCCCTTACTTGGACAAGCATCCCACTTATTATTAACCCCTATTGCAAGCATCCGCAACTACAACAAAAGTATTAAGGTAAACCTAACCATAGCATGAAACATGTGGATCCAAATCAGCCCCTAACGAAGCAACGCATAAACTAGGGTTTAAGCTTCTGTCACTCTAGCAACCCATCATCTACTTATTACTTCCCTATGCCCTCCTCTAGGACCAATAATGGTGAAGTGTCACGTAGTCGACGTTCAGATGACACCACTAGAGGAGAAGACAACATTCATCTCATCAAAATATCGAATGAATACCAAATTCACATGACTACTAATAGCAAGACTTCACCCATGTCCTCAGGAACAAAAGTAACTACTCACAAAGCATATTCATGTTCATAATCAGAGGTGTAATAATATGCATTAAGGATCTGAACATATGATCTTCCACCAAGTAAACCAATAAGTATCAACTACAAGGAGTAATCAACACTACTAGCAACCCACAGGTACCAATTTGTGGTTTTGGATACAAGATTGGATACAAGAGATGAACTAGGGTTTGAGAGGAGATGGTGCTGGTGAAGATGTTGATGGAGATTGACCCCCTACCGATGAGAGGATCGTTGGTGATGAAGTTGGTGATGATTTCCCCCTCCCGGAGGGAAGTGTCCCCGGCAGAACAGCTCTGCCAGAGCCCTAGATTGGTTCTGCCTCGTGGCGGCGGAGTTTCGTCCCGTAAGCTTGCCCACGATTTTTCCAGGGTAAAAGTGATGATATAGCAGAAGATGGACGTCGGAGGCCCACTAGGGGGCCCAGGAGATAGGGGGCGCACCCTATAGGGGGGGGGCGCCCCCTGTCTCCTGGACAGGGTGTGGGCCCCCTGGCCTATTTCTTTCGCTCAAAAATTCTTATAAATCCCAAAAAGTTGTTTCATGGAGTTTCAGGACTTTTGGAGTTGTGCAGAATAGGTTTCCAAGGTTTGCTCCTTTTCCAGCCAGAATTCCAGCTGCTGGCATCCCCCTCTTCATGGTAAACCTTGTAAAATAAGAGAGAATAGCCATAAGTAATGAGATATATTGTGTAATAACAGCCCATAATGCAATAAATATTGATATAAAAGCATGATGCAAAATGGACGTATCAACTCCCCTAAGCTTTGACCTCGCTTGTCCTCAAGCGGAAGCTGAAATCGAAAAATATGTCCACATGTTTAGAGATAGAGGTGTCGATAAAAATAAAATACGGACATGAGGGCATCATGATCATTCTAATAACAGCAACATATATAGATTTTGTCATATGATTTCCTATTCTCAAGTAACAAGCAATTCACAATGTCAAGTATGGTTCAGAAACTTAATTGGGAACTAACAAACTATAATCTCAGTCATTGAAGCAATTGCAATTTATCGTAACATCAGAAAGAGTCAATAAAAGAGCTTTTCAGCAAGCTCACATACTCAACTATCTCGTAGTCCTCTACAATTGCTAACACTCACGCATTACTTTGTGGTTATGGAGTTTCAGCCGGACACTGAGAAAGATAGGGGCTTATTGTGTTGCCTCCCAATGTATTCACCTTTAGGTGATGTCAAAAATAATAGCCCATGCTAACAAACATCCAATTGGATATGTATATCATGATCTTTCAAACACGAAGAGCTTGCCAAAGGATAAAATGAAAAAGGGAAAGGTGGAGATCACCTTGACTCAAGCGCAAAATAAAAGCATAAAGCAAAAACATGAAGTAAAAGATAGGCCCTTCGCAGAGCGAAGCAGAGGTTGTCATGCGCTTTTAGGGTTGATGCATAAAATCTTAATGCAAGAGAACGTCACTTTATATTGCCCCTTGTGTGTGGACCTTTATTATGCAGTCCGTCGCTTTTATTACTTCCACAACAAGTTTGTACAAAGCTTATTTTCTCCACACTAATAAGTCATACATAATTAGAGAGCAATTTTTATTGGTTGCACCAATGAAAACTTACTTGAAGGATCTTACTCAATCCATAGGTAGATATGGTGCACTCTCATGGCAAGACTGGGTTTAAGGGTATTTGGAAGCACAAGTAGTATTTCTACTTGGTGCTAGGAATTTGGCTAGCATGAGGGGGAAAGGCAAGCTCAACATGTTCGGAAGGTCAATGACAACATACTTTAACTACGATGTGAGAAAACATAAACCATTACGTTGTCTTCCTTGTCCACCGTCAACTCTTTTAGCATGTCATACTTAATGAGTGCTCACAATCATAAAAGATGTCCAAGATAGTGTATTTATATGTGAACCTCTCTTTCCTTATCACTTCCTATTAATTGCAACGATGACCAAAACTACGTTCATCAACTCCCAACAATTTTTATGCCTCATACTTTCTATGTGTGAAGTTATCACTATCCATAAGATCAATATGAACTCTTTTATTCTTTTTATTCTTTCTATTTTTCTCAATATCATGGCAACAAAGCAAAGCCCTTGACTTCAACACTAATCTTTATTATAGATAACTCGCGGACTCGAATACAAAAAGAGATCACAAAGCAAAACTCAAACTACTTGATATCAAAACTTCAATCTACTAGATCAAGATACTACTAAAAGGATCGAACTAAATAAAGCGATAAAGATAGGAGTGTGATGGTGATACGATACCGGGGCACCTCCCCAAGCTTGGCAGTTGCCAAGGGGAGTGCCCGTACCCATGTGATTATTTCTCCTTCTTCACGGTTGGTGTCATGATCTTCTTGGCGATGATGCCCTTCAGGATGCGGTTCTCCTCCTTGAGCTTATTGACTTGTTGTTTGAGATCCATAATCTCTTTACGGAGCTTACCCGTAACGAACAAAGCTCCTTTTACCGAAGGATGCTGCATAGCTTCTGGAAAACAAGTGAAAGTCTTTTTCATATTTTCATAAGAAAGAAATTTAGAATTGGAAGGGATGACCGAAGTTGGAACAACCACGCTCGGTAGTTCCCCTACCATGAATTTTGCTCGGAGACGAGAGGTGACTTCTTGATCTTCTTCCATGGCATCTATCCTTTTCAAATCAGCCTCCATCTAATCCTCCGTCGATGGTCCAAAGTGCTAGGCATCGCTATTCACTCCTGGGCCTGGCGTTGGGTGAGACACCCGGCTCTCCCCAACTGACTCCTGAGAAAACATCTTGCTTAATTCTGCAACAGGAACAGCTCGAAACGAAAACCTTCGGGAGTATATATAATGAATTTTTACCGACCAAAATACGTAACGTGCAAGAAAATGGAGTCCCGGAGGCACACGAGGTGCCCACGAGACAGGGGGGCGTGCCCTACAGGGGGGGGGGCTCCCTCCACTCTCGTGGGAGCCTCGTGTCCCTTTCGGACGACTTCTTTCTTCCTAAAATTCTTAAATATTCCAAAACTGATAAAAATTGCCATAGGAGTTGTTTTGGAGTTGGTTTACTTACTGTACCACATACCTATGCCTTTTCGGAGTCTGGAACGTTCTGGAAAGTGTCCCTTATGTATTCCTCAGGGATTACGGTTTCAATAATATTAGTTTCAACATTGATAGGATTACCTGAAATATAGTGTTTAATTCTTTGACCGTTTACCACCCTCGGATTTGTGCCTTCGAAGTTGTTGATTTTTATGGCACCAGAACGATAGACCTCCTCGATAACATAGGGACCTTCTCATTTTGAGAGAAGTTTTCCTGCAAAAAATCTTAAGCGAGAGTTGAATAATAACACATAATCTCCTACGTTAAACTCACGCTTTTGTATCCTCTTATCATGCCAGTGTTTGAGTTTTTCTTTGAAAAGCTTGGCATTCTCATAGGCTTGGGTTCTCCATTCATCAAGTGAGCTAATATCAAATAACCTCTTCCCACCAGCAAGCTTGAAGTCATAATTGAGCTCTTTAATAGCCCAATATGCTTTATGTTCAAGTTCAAGAGGTAAATGACATGCTTTTCCATAAACCATTTTATACGGAGACATACCCATAGAATTTTTGTATGCAGTTCTACAGGCCCATAATGCATCATCAAGTTTTTTGGACCAATTCTTTCTAGATCTATTCACAGTCTTTTGGAAAACTAATTTGAGCTCTCTATTGCTCAACTCTACTTGACCACTAGACTACGGATGATAAGGAGATGCTATTCTATGATTGACATCATACTTAGCGAGCATCTTACGGAAAGCACCATGAACGAAATGTGAACCACCATCAGTCATAAGATATCTAGGGACTCCAAACCTCGGAAAAATAACTTCTTTAAGCATTTTCATAGAAGTGTTACGATCAGCACTACTAATTGGAATAGCTTCTACCCACTTAGTAACGTAATCAACAGCAACTAAAATATGTGTATAACCATTAGAGGCAGGAAAAGGTCCCATATAATCAAAGCCCCAAACATCAAATGGTTCAATAACAAGAGAATAATTCATAGGCATTTCTTGACGTCTACTGATGTTACCTATTCTTTGACATTCATCACAAGATAAGACAAACTTACGAGCATCTTTGAAGAGAGTAGGCCAATAAGAACCAGATTGTAGTACCTTTTGTGCAGTTCTATCTCCGGCGAGCTGTCCTCTATAAGATTCAGAGTGACACTTGCATAGGATCTGTTCCTGTTCATGCTCAGGCACACAACATCTAAGAACACCATCTACTCCTTCTTTATAAAGGTGTGGATCATCCCAGAAGTAATGTCTTAAATCATAAAAGAACTTTTTCTTTTGCTGGTATGTGAAACTAGGCAGTAAATATTTAGCAACAATGTAATTAGCATAATCAGCATACCAAGGAGCAGTACGAAAAGCATTGACGACCGCTAATTGTTCATCAGGAAAGCTATCATTAATAGGCAATGGGTCATCAAGAACATTCTCTAACCTAGACAAGTTATCTGCAACGGGGTTCTCATCTCCCTTTCTATCAATAATGTGCAAATCAAACTCTTGGAGCAAGAGAACCCATCTAATGAGTCTAGGCTTAGCATCTTTCTTTTCCATAAGATACTTAACAGCAGCATGATCGGTGTGAATAGTAACTTTAGAATCAACAATACAAGGTCTGAACTTATCACATGCAAACACAACTGCTAAGAACACTTTTTCAGTAGTAGCATAATTTCTCTAGGCAGTATCAAGAGTCTTACTAGCATACTGGATAGCATTCAATTTCTTATCAACTCTTTGCCCTAAAACAGCACCTACAACATAATCACTAGCATTGCACATAATTTCAAAAGGTAAATTCCAATCAGGTGGCTGAACAATAGGTGAAGTGATCAAAGGTTTCTTAAGCACTTCAAACGCTTCTACACAATCATCATCAAAGACAAAAGGAATATCTTTTTGTAATAAATTAGTGAGAGGCCTAGAGATTTTAGAAAAGTCCTTAATGAACCTCCTATAAAAACCGGCATGACCAAGGAAACTTCTTATACCTTTTATGTCCTTGGGACATGGCATCTTTTCAATAGCATCAACTTTGGCTTTATCAACTTCAATACCTCTCTCGGAGATCTTGTGCCCCAAGACAATGCCTTCATTAACCATAAAGTGACACTTTTCCCAATTCAGGACGAGACTGATGTCTTCGCATCTCTGCAAAACTCGATCAAGGTTGCTCAAACAATCATCAAAAGAGGATCCATAGACAGAGAAGTCATCCATGAATACCTCACAAATCTTTTCACAAAAATCAGATAATATAGCCATCATGCATCTTTGAAAGGTAGCAGGTGCATTACATAAACCAAAGGGCATATGTCTATTAGTAAAAGTACCAAAAGGGCAAGTAAAAGTAGTTTTAGATTGATCCTTCGCTGACACAGGTGTCTGAGAGAAACCAGAATAACCATCTAGAAAGCAAAAATGTGTGTGTTTAGAATGCCTTTCTAGCATTTGATCAATAAAAGGTAAAGGGTAATGATCTTTCTTAGTAGCTTTATTTAACTTACGGAAATCAATTACCATCCTATAACCTGTAATAATTCTTTGCGGGATCAATTCATCTTTATCATTAGGAACAACGGTAATACCTCCCTTTTTAGGGACACAATGGACAGGGCTTACCCATTCACTATCAGCAATGGGATAAATAATACCTGCCTCAAGGAGCTTTAGTATCTCCTTTCTTACCACTTCCTTCATCTTGGGATTTAATTGTCTTTGAGGATCTCTAGCTGGTTTGGCATCGTCCTCCAATATAATTTTGTGTTGACATAACATGGACTAACGCCCTTAAGATCATCCAGAGTATATCCAATAGCTGCTCGGTGCTTCTTCATAGTTTTGAATAATCTTTATTCTTCTTTCTCTGAAAGGTTAGCACTAATTATAACATGATATATTTCTTTTTCATCAAGATAAGCATACTTAAGATTATCAGGTAACGGTTTGAGTTCAAACACGAGATCACCCTTGGGTGGATGGGGATCCCCAAGAATTTCAACGGGGAGGTTATGTTTCAGCATAGGTTCCTAATTAAGGAACACCTCATCTATTTCTTCCCTTTCTTTCATAAACATATCGTTTTCATGGTCTAGTAAATATTGTTCTAGGTGGTTCATCAATGGAAGCAAGACCAATAATCTCATCCTTACTAGGTGGTTCCCTTTCACGAGGTTGTCTACTAAACTTGTGGGGAAGCAATAACAAGAAAATCAGCAAGATATTTAACCTTCCCACACAAAACTTCAACATGTCTAACAATCCCAATAGGTTTAATGGTAGCCCTATTAGCAAGCTTAATAGTAACATCAATGTCTCCTAATTCAACGGGTGCAATGTCGTGCATAATTTCTTTATATAAATCATAAGGGATAGCGCTGGCACTAGCACCCATATCACATAAACCATGATAATAATGATCTCCTATTTTAACAAAAATAACAGGCGTGCCTACGACAGGTCTACGTGCCTTAGTATCAGGTCTAGCAATATTAGCAGTCCCACCCAAGAAAGAAATGACATGCCCATCTAAGTCCTCATCCAAGAGATCTTTAACCATAGGAATACTAGGTTCAACATTAATTTGCTCAGGAGGTGTATAAGTCCTAGTATTACTCTTACGAACAACAGTCGAAGCTTTAGCATGATCCTTTATCCTAGTAGGGAACGGAGGTTTTTCAATATAAGTAGTAGGAACAATAGGATCACTATAGGTAATAGTCTTTTCTTCGACTGTAATAGGTGCGAATACTTTCACTTCAACGGGAGGATTATATTTAAACCACTTCTCTTTAGGGAGATCAACATGAGTAGCAAAAGTTTCACAAAAAGTAGCTACTATCTCAGAGTCAAGTCCATACTTGGCGCTAAATCCACGAAAAGCATCGATATCCATAAAAGATTTAACACAATCGAACTTAGGTGTCATACCTGACTCCTTACCATCGTCGGAACCCCAATCTTCAGAGTTGCATTTAATTCTTTCCAATAAGTCCCATTTGAAATCAATAGTCTTCAGCATATAAGAACCAGACAGGAAGTATCAAGCAGGGTGCGATTATCAAGAGAAAGCCGAGCATAAAAATTCTGAATAATCATTTCCCGAGAGAGCTCATGATTGGGGCATGAATATAACATTGACTTAAGCCTCCCCCAACTTGAGCGATGCTTTCTCCTTCGCGAGGCCAGAAATTATATATGTAATTATGATCACGATGAACAAGATGCATAGGATAGAACTTCTGGTGAAATTCCAACTTCAATCGCTTATAATTCCAAGATCTCGTATCATCACATAGCCTATACCATGTCAATGCATCTCCCTTCAAAGATAAAGGGAAGACCTTCCTTTTGACAACATCATCGGGAATACCGACAAGCTTAAATAATCCACAAACTTCATCCACAAAGATAAGGTGTAAATCGGGATGCAATGTTCCATCTCCTGCAAATGGATTACCTAGCAGTTTCTCTATCATGCCCGAAGGAATCTCAAAGTAAATATTTTCATAAAGTTCAGTAGGTTGAGGAGCAACTCTTTGCTCTTCTGGTTGGGGTGAATATACCCCAAACAAGCCCTTCAAAGGATTATTTTCCATAGTGACAAGTAACAGAAAATTTCAGCACACTATATAAATGTTTCCTTACCAAGTTCCACTCACCAAAAGCGCTACACTCCCCGGCAACGGCGCCATAAAAGATTCTTGATGACCCACAAGTGTAGGGGATCTATCGTAGTATTTTCGATAAGTAAGAGTGTCGAACCCAACGAGGAGCAGAGGAAATGATAAGCGGTTTTCAGTAAGGTTTTCTGCAAGCACTGAAATTGTAGGTGATAGATAGTTTTATGATAAGATAAATAGTAACGAGTAACAAGTAAATAAAGTAAATAAGGTGCAGCAAGGTGGCCCAATCCTTTATTTAGCAATGGATAAGCCTGGACAATTTCTAATAATGAGAAAGGAGCTCCCGAGGACACATGGGAATTATCGTCAACCTAGTTTTCATCACACTCATATGATTCGCGTTCGGTACTTCGATAATTTGATATGTGGGTGGACCGGTGCTTGGATACTGCCCTTACTTGGACAAGCATCCCACTTATGATTAACCCCTATTGCAAGCATCTGCAACTACAACAAAAGCATTAAGGTAATCCTAAACATAGCATGAAACATGTGGATCCAAATCAGCCCCCAACGAAGCAACGCATAAACTAGGGTTTAAGCTTCTGTCACTCTAGCAACCCATCATCTACTTATTACTTCCCTATGCCCTCCTCTAGGCCCAATAATGGTGAAGTGTCATGTAGTCGACGTTCAGATGACACCACTAGAGGAGAAGACAACATACATCTCATCAAAATATCGAACGAATACCAAATTCACATGACTACTAACAGCAAGACTTCACCCATGTCCTCAGGAACAAAAGTAACTACTCACAAAGCATATTCATGTTCAAAATTAGAGGTGTAATAATATGCATTAAGGATCTGAACATATGATATTCCACCAAGTAAACCAATAAGTATCAACTACATGGAGTAATCAACACTACTAGCAACCCACAGGTACCAATTTGTGGTTTTGGATACAAGATTGGATACAAGAGATGAACTAGGGTTTGAGAGGAGATGGTGCTGGTGAAGATGTTGATGGAGATTAACCCCCTCCCAATGAGAGGATCGTTGGTGATGATTTCTCCCTCCCGGAGGGAAGTGTCCCCGGGAGAACAGCTGTGCCAGAGCCCTAGATTGGTTCCGCCAAGGTTCCGCCTCGTGGCGACGGAGTTTCGTCCCATAAGCTTGCCCACGATTTTTTCCAGGGTAAAAGTGATGATATAGCGGAAGATGGACGCCGGAGGCCCACCAGGGGGCCCAGGAGATAGGGGGCGCGCCCTATATGGGGGGGGGGGCGCCCCCTGTTTCCTGGACAGGGTGTGGCCCCCTGGCCTATTTCTTTCGCTCAGAAATTCTTATAAATCTCAAAAAGTTGTTTCGTGGAGTTTCATGACTTTTGGAGTTGTGCAGAATAGGTTTCCAACATTTGCTTCTTTTCCAACCAGAATTCTAGCTGCCGGCATTCCCCCTCTTCATGGTAAACCTTGTAAAATACGAGAGAATAGCCATAAGTAATGAGATATATTGTGTAATAACAGCCCATAATGCAATAAATATTGATATAAAAGCATGATGCACAATGGACGTATCATACTGCTAGGGAGTACCTCCAAAACTTCATGGTACAGAATAAGGACCGAGAAATTGTCCTCCCGCCTTATCATCCAAAGTAAGTCAGTTCCGGACAACCCTTTCGTACATTTCAATCATTCCTTCTCTCTCATATGGGGAATAATTTGAGGTGTCTTTTCCCCACAGCAACGGGCGCGTCGTCCTTATCGTTCTTTACCCGCAAGTCTCCCACGCCGTGTATTTTGACCGTTCCAGAGACTACGAGAAAAAGGACTACACCCACATAATGAATATTCTAGATAATGCTCTCCAAGGCTTCAGCATTAGAGGTGGCCACGTGCAGATCACGAAACAAAGGAACAAGAAGATGGGTTTCGCGCATAAAACTAACTTCTCCTGCATCCATGTCCCAAAACCAAGCAAGAAGGATGGATTCTACATCGTCCATCTCATGATTCAGTTCAACACGGATCACCAAAAGCTTCGCATGAGAAGCAGAAATGATGATCATATCCACAAGTGGCTAGAATCTCATGGAGAAGCGGATTATAAACTTAGAGATGACTTCTTTCGTATCCAAAGGGACATTGCAACGATCATCATGAAAGAAGTCGTCGATGAGAAGGGGATGTTCCACCACGGCCCTATATCGCGAGCTGACATCCGAACTCGCATAGGCATGCAACGTCTAGACCTCACGCCATTCAAGAAGCTAGGGTCCATCCTCGATGATATGGAAGGATGGAACTTCTAGTGCTTTATGATGCCGATGATGATGATATGTGTCGGTTGAACTTGTATGCTTTTTGTAGCGATGAAACTTTGTGATGTCCACGGTCCCTGCCGAACTTGCGTAATGCTACTTTGCTAGTTTGCGTGCGATGAGCTGCGTACCTCTAGTTAATTAGTTTGCGTACTGTATGTTGCATCTAGTTGCTAACCCTTTCTTTTCGGTGTTGCTCTAGTATATTTTGTTGCATATATATGACTGTGCATCCTCTTCATGAACATGCATCTCTAACAGGTACCTAGTTTCTTGATGGCGAGATGGAAGTGCTATGTCGTGTACAAAGGGAAGGTTCCAGGGGTGCATAAGCCCTACTATGACTAATCCTTGACCATTCTCTTATGATGATAATCGTATGTCTTGGATACTCGTGTTCTCTTGCATGCTATCTAACCCTTGTAGGTACTTGGATAAGCCCAACTCTATGAGATTGCATCTCCATCACATTTTAAGCTATTTCCACATCTCCAAGTCTCTACAAAATGGTGGATGAAGACAAGGAAGCACGAAACCATTCAATATATCCTTGACAAATTCCTATATCAAATTTAAATTGATATCAAATCTCATGATTGTCATTTTGGATACACAAGTACTCTTCCTTGCAAGACTAACCCATGTAGGAAGATGAACTTCAACTACAAGTGGTGCTCCCAACTCTTGATGATCTACATCAACTTGAGCACCCTACACAAGTTCAACTACATGACCAAGTTCATCACCACCACTTGAGGTATGTCATTCCATCTTAGAGAAGCTTAACCCCAAGACATGGGTCAAAGCAACTCAACAAGATGAGAATACATCAAAATGCTTAAAAAAATGGCAACCCCATTTTGAGCTTAAATGATGAGTATGACCTATGATCAAGTGTCTTCACTTGACTCCTAAGTCAATATACTCTAACATAGGTGACTTTGTCACTGACTAATTCTAGATGAAGTTCTCTGTTGTTTCTTTACGCCCTTGCATTTGTCCCATGCATGATAGTTCCCTTTTCAAAAAAAACTTCATCTAGATTTCCTTTTGTTATTTTCTGCTTTTCCCTGCATCCAATTCATTTCAAACCATTTAGTTAATTCCTTGCATATCCTTGTGAGATCTTATTTGCCTAGTGAGCTGATGTGACAAGAAGTTACTCTTTGGGTTGAACTCGGTCTCACCGGATTGGTTTCTTCAGCTGAACCGAATCAACTCGGTGCCACCAATTGCAACCACTCGGTACTACCGACTTCAGTCCTGAGACAAAATCCATGTCACTTGCATTCTGCATATTTGTCCCAGCTCCACTCTTTGTAACTTCTCCTCTACCAGCATCTTATATTACATGTGGCTTTAAAATGTGACTCCAATACCAAACCTACTTGACTCATGCTCTAGAAGTCCCTTCTTGGAAATTGATGTCAAAGGGGGAGAGAGAGCACATCAAAGCTTATCACATAAGAGAGAATGCACTCATAAAAGCTTCTCCTGATGCTCTTATTCTTACGAGGAAAGTTTTCTCATGTCTTCAAGAGGGGAAAGACATGATAGTATATGTTATGCCTTTATCTGGCTCTGGTTACTTTCTTGTTTGCTCTGATTTTCTGCTACCCTATCTACTCCCATTATACCATGACAGATTCAGGGGGAGAAAGACATCTAAGGGAAGAAAATCTTTGGAACTCATTGCATATCTTTATTATTGGGGACATGTTAATATCTAGATAGAGTACCTAGTACTCACACTCTACATGTCATCCCAGTCTTGGTATTCTTGTGCTCTCTAGCTCTTGCTATGTCTAGTAGATGTTATTGTGCTATCTAACTTTGTTTACCCAGGTACATCTTCTTCAAAGATAGCTCAAGACCACAAGGTAAGTATATGCATCTCACTCATGTGCATGAAGATCTCTTGCTATGGTACATATTGTTTGCAAGAGAGACTTCTCATGAACATGAAGGTATTTTTCCAGCATCTACATCATTTGCTCTGATGCATATAGCCAAGATACATGTAACTCATTGCTAGATCTTACATGTTTATGCATTCTCATACTCTTATGATCTATCATCACATGATTGCGTACATTTAGGGAGAGCCAATGCATGTTGCATGTCTTTCCAAAGCATTGCTTGCTATTTCCTTATACCTTTATCTAAAGCTTTGATGTATGTTGTCATCAATTACCAAAAAGGGGGAGACTGAAAGCACAAGTGCTCCCTGGGTGATTTTGGTAATTCACGACAACATATCTCTTGTTGGACTAATACTTCTACCTAGTGCATTTCAGATAAGTTCAACATTGGAGTGGCATGGACATGGACAAGAGGATGTGGAACCCCTTCAAGATGCTAAGGACAAATATTGGCAAAAACTCAAGACTCTACATTTTCTATTTTAGTGATCCAAGATAACATTGAGTCCATAGGAAAGCCAATACTATTAAAAGCGGATGAGGTGTTGCTTAATGGCTTGCTTGCTCAAAATGCTTAGGGATATGCCCCAGAACCCTCAGCCACTTTCTCACATCCACATATGTCCTAAATCTAAAATGTCAAACTTGGCCCCACTGACTTTGTCTATTCGGCGCCACCGAGTTTCATCATATTCAGCCACTACCAAACCCTAGTCACTTCGGTCTCACCGATGGGATCTCGGTCTCACCGAGATGGGCTTGCAATTTCTCTATGATCTTGTGCAACACTTTTGGTCTAACCAAGTTTGTGCAGTCGGTCCCACCGAGTTTGCTTGACCAACTCTCTGTTTCGCTTATTACCAAAATTGGTCTCACCGAGTTTTTGTAATCGGTCAAACCGAGTTGAAGTTTTACTCTAACCCCTGCACATTGGTCCCACCGAAATGATCCAGTCGGTCCCACCAAAAATCCTAACATTTACATTTTGAACTAAATCGGTCTGACCGAGTTTGCTGATTCGGTCCCATCGAGTTTGGTAATCTGTTTGTAACGGTAAGATTTTGTGTGGAGGATATATATATATCCCTCCACTCACTATTCATTCGCGGAGAGAGCCATCAGAACATACCTACACTTCCACTACTCACATTCTGAGAGAGAACCACCTACTCATGTGTTGAGGCCAAGATATTCCAATCCTACCATATGAATCTTGATCTCTAGCCTTCCCCAAGTTGCTGTCCACTCAAATCATCTTTCCACCATAGCCAAATCTGTGAGAGAGAGTTGAGTGTTGGGGAGACTATCATTTGAAGCACAAGAGCAAGGAGTTCATCAACCACACGCACCTTTTGGAGAGTGGTGTCTCCTAGATTGGTTAGGTGTCACTTGGGAGCCTCCGTCAAGATTGTGGAGTTGAACCAAGGAGTTTGTAAGGGCAAGGAGATCGCCTACTTCGTGAAAATCTACCCTAGGGAGGCAAGTCCTTCATTGGCGATGGCCAGGATGGGGTAGACAAGGTTTCTTCTTTGTGGACCCTTCATGGGTAGAGCCCTCCATGGACTCGCGCAACTGTTACCCTCCGTGGGTTGAAGTCTCCATCAACGTGGATGTACGACAGCACAACGTATCGGAACCACGCCAAAAATCTCCGTGTCTCCAATTGCGTTTGCACACTCCAATCCCATCCCTTTACTTTCTTGCAAGTTGCATACTTTACTTTCCGCTGCTCATATACTCTTCGCATGCTTGCTTGAATTGTAATGTGTATGCTTGAAATTGTGTTAAACTACCACCTCAACTTGAAAATTTTAAAATCTGCCAACTTTGTTTGTTGAGGGTCTAACCACCCCCCTCTAGACACCTCTTCTCGATCCTTTCACGTAACCATACAGTTATGGATATGGTGCACAGTATGATGAGTTATTCCATCTTGCCATTGAGATTATGGATGGAGGCGCTTAAAACCGCCATTCACATTCTCAATAGAGTAGCAAGCAAGTCGGTGCCCAAAACACCATACGAGCAGTGGACAGGAAGAGTACCCTCTCTACAACACTTGAGAGTCTGGGGGAGCCCACGCGAGGCTAAAGTGTTTAATCCAAATATTGCAAAGTTAGATCCCAAAACAGTCAGTTGCCACTTCATTAGCTATCTTGATAGATCAAAAGGTTTTCGTTTGTACTGTCCAGAGAGATACACAAAGTTTATAGAAACAAGACATGAAGTTTTCTTAGAGGACGAAATGATGAGGGGGAGCATGGTAGCTCCAAAAATTGATTTTGAGGAGAATAGGGTGCATGCACCTAATCCGATGATTCAGGAGCCATTTTTCTCACTACCTGTTGTGCTTGCACCGACAATCCCTGAGGTTGCGGTGCAAGCACCTGTTGTAACTCCACCTATGACAACTATGGGACAAGATCCAGAACCTGTCCACCAGGATCCATATTGAACCTGTTGTTGACCATGAAAGGGGGGAGCAGCAGCCACTTTTAGAAGATGAGCTGGAAGGTGAGGCACAAAATGAGCCTAGGAGTGAGGCCCTTAGAAGGTCTACAGGACCCAAAAAGTCAGCTATTTCTACTGCTTATAAAGTTTATAGCACATAAATAGTTCATATGGAAGGTGATCTCACTTCATATGAAGAAGCCATGAGAAGCCCTCACTCATCGAAGTGCCTGGAGGCAATGGAATACGAGATGAGATCGATGAGTTCTAAAGATGTTTGGGACTTAGAGAATATTCCTAAAGAATCCAAAATAGTAGGTGGTAAATGGGTCTATAAAAATAAGTATGACTCTAAAGGGAATGTAGAAACTTATAAAGCATGGCTTGTGGCAAAAGGATTTACACAAAGAGAAGGGATAGATTGCAATGAGACACTTTCCCAAGTCTCATGTAAGGATTCCTTCAGAATCATGATGGCATTAGTTGCACATTTTGATTTAGAATTACATCAAGTGGATGTAAAGACGACATTTCTGAATGGGGACTAAGAAGAAAAAGGTTACATGAAACAACCCAAGGGTTTCATCATGGAAGGCAAGGAAGATATGGGATGCCGCCTGAAGAAATCCATTTATGGATTAAGACAAGCTTCCAGACAGTGGTATCTAAAGTTTAATGAGACAATTAAAAGATTTGAATTTAAAGAGAATATTGAGGACAACTGCATTTATGCAAAGTTTAAAAATGGGAAATACATTTTCCTAATCTTGTATGTGGATGATATCTTGCTTGCTAGCAGTGATGTTAATCTGCTACAAGAAACAAAGAAGTTCTTGTCCACAAACTTTGATATAACAGATATTGGTGAAGCATCATATGTTTTGGGCATAGAAATTCACCTAGATAGGAAAATTGAGTTTTAGGACTATTGCAGAAGGCATATTTAGAAAAGGTTCTTAAAAAGTATAATATGCATGTGAGTAAAGCCACACCTGCTCCTATAGTCAAGGGCGACTGTCGGGGGCGATGCTGATTCCCGCCAACACCTATGGGGACAGGGCCCCTTTCGGTTCAGTGGGGGGCGGAGAGCGCACAAAGAGCGGATCGAGGCAGTGCACGCGGGGCGATTTTTTACCCAGCTTCGGGCCGCACGGATGCGTAAAACCCTACCGCTGCTTGTTTGTGTATATTAGATTCTTGCTCAGGAGCGATGGACGCTGCCAGACTGAGCGTGAGAGTGTTCTTCTGAGTTCCCGAAATGCGGAACCCCCTTGAAAATGCGGAACCTCCTCTACGTTGCCCTTGGGCCTCCTTTTATACTCAAGGGGTCACCGACAGGGGGCAACGCAGACAGGAAGGGTAAAAACGGAAAAAGGATGTGGTAGGTATAGCTACCGCTACTGTGGATACAGTGTACCCTACCTAACTCTGACGGCAGGGGACAAGGGCATTAAATGCCTGTCTGAGTCTCCTAAACAGTGCAAAAGGTGACCGTTAGGAGCGCCACCGTTTGCCACGATGGGCTTCTCTTCATCTCCGCTTGCCACCACGTACCCCTAGCTGCGCGGCCTCCCGCCACGTGCGCTCTGGGAGAGTCCCAGAGCGACACGTTAGCAGGTGAGCTGGAGCGCGGGCACGCAGTGGGAGTTTCCCGCGGCAAGCTCCTTGCCGCGGCCGTCGTCTTGTCGCTTCCGGAAGCTTGTCGCTCGCCGGATCTTGCCGGGGCGCAGGGCGCGTCGCGGCAAGCTTTCTTGGTATGTCTTGCGTGGTCTTCCCGGCAAGCTCCTCTTGCCGGGGTCTCGTCTCTTCCCGGTAAGCTCCCCTTGCCGGGGCCTTGGTTGGCCTTCCCGACAAGCTCCTCTTGCCGGGGCCTTGGCTTGAGTACTTTGTTCTTGAATGGTCTTTAAGGGGACCACGGAGGGTCCTGGCGGTCACCCGGCAAGCCTTGCCGCGGGGGGGAGGGCTGCAACTGCCCGTGCACGAGTTCAGGGTAATAGGGTACCCCTACTCTAGTACACCGACAGGAGCACCCGGGCCTGGGCCATACACGGTGCCGAGCGCTGTTGGGCCAGGCCCAAAACAGTGCACGGGCACGCGCGGCCTAGGTCACGCCGAATCTAACTCCGCTCCCACCGCGCACGCCCAGAACGGCACGCGTCAAACGCGGCGTCGTGGGAGAGATCGTGGGAGTTTGTTCACTTGGGAGGCCGAAACGTCCGCCCCGTCCCTCTTTATAAGCAGGGGAAACAGGGGCACTTCCTCCGTCTTCGCCATTCGCTGTTGCAATCTCAGAAGCCTCCGCCGCCCCCCTCCGCTTCCAAAGTCGAAAGAGGGCAGCGCTCCGCTCCCGTTGCCGCCGCCACCACCAGCGCCGTCGATCTCCCCCACCGCCTCCGCCATGCCTCCGAAGCCTGGGAAGGGGAAGGCCACGAAGGCCGCGACCGCGAAAGCTGTGAAGTCGACCGAAGCGCAGCGGCTCGAGGCGCTGCGGAAGGAGCGGGCCACCTTCCCCCCCGAGCTCTCCGCGGGGGAGCTGAGGGAGTGGTACTATCTCTTCTGGTCGACGGAGACGCGGGCACATCCGCGCACAAAGGTACTCTCCGCCGTCGCCTCACGAGCAGCTCCAGCTAATGGATATCCTTTCTTCGCCGTGTTCTTCTACTGCGGGCTCTGCCCGCCATTCTCTGATTTCTTCTGTGATATTATGAACACCTACGGACTCCACCTCCTTGATTTCACCCCCAACGCTGTTCTGACCATGGCAGTTTTCGCCCATCTATGCGAAAACTTTGTCGGAGTCCACCCCAACGTAGCTCTCTTCCGCCATTTCTTTATGCCTCGTGTCGAGAGAGGGGAACCTCTTGCCGGCGGGATTGCCTGGATCTCGCGGGCCGGCAAGAAGGAGACCTATCTGGAGGGGGAACTCCGCAGCAAGTGGGATGAGTGGAGAGCAGATTGGTGCTGGATTGTAGAAGAGAGCCCGCAGCCGTTCACCGCCTTGCGCCAAGCCCCAGCAGTGCGCGGCAACGACTGGAGCGCTCTGTCCGCGGATGACGACAAGTTGACGATCGCCACCACTCGGATCTTGCGTCTCAGGCTTGCCGGGTTGACTGTAGGAGCTGTCGGCGCAGATTTCCTTCGCCGGCGCATCGCCCCTCTGCAGGCGAGGGGGAGGCCTGCCTGGGAATTTGGAGGCCCGGCGGATATAATGAGGTTGCGTCCAGGCCTTAACTTCAATTTCACCGTCCTAGAGTTGGACGGGATGCTTAAGGAGATATTCAAGCATGACCCACAGCATCCCGAGTGGTTCAGGTTGCCGGCAGGTGTCGTTCCTCTGTGCAACAACTCCTCGCGCGACCGCATCTGCGCAATGATGCCGTTGTGTGACTCGCACGGGATCGCTCCAACTTGGCAAGAGCCCGCCGGCGACGTCGTGCAGCAGTTCTTTGACAGCTTAGTGGAGGTGGCGGTCAGCGCTGACGAGAAGAAGCTTCTCACCCGCGACACCACTGATCAAGAGATGGAGCGCATCGCCACCAGGGCGGAAGAGGCAGCGGCAGCCGCGGCCGCGGGTGAATTCGGGTTCACCGTGGAGGAAGCGGACGCGGTGTTGGCGATGAGCATTGCCGAACGGGAGCAGCCCGAAGAGGAAGAAGAGCTCGCCGCGCCCGACGCCGAGTCGAACGAGCCTGCCGGGGGTGCGAGCGGCCCGCCACCTCCGGGGAGCTTGCCGGGAGCAGGACCCGGAGCGCAGCCCCCAGTGCAGCCAAGAAGGCGCCTCAGTAGGACCGGGGATGCAGCAGGGCGGCAAGTTGGTCAACAGCCGCAGCGCCGCACGACGCGCTCTACCGCGGCAAGCACGGTCACCGCGGGGGCGCCTCCCATCGCAGAGGCAACTGGGGCGGGGTCGTCTCGGGCTGGCGCCGCGGTCCCCGCCAAGCGGCCGAGGGATCCCACCTCTTCGTCTCGCCGCGCCGGGAGTGGGCCGAACTTCGACCTCTCCGCGCTCAGTTCCGAGGAGGAAGATGAAGAAGAGTAAGATTCCCTTGCTTGTTCTTGTAGCTCTTCAACTTGCTGATCTTGTCTTGCATCGGATCTGATCCACCCTGGACTCTCCTTTTCAGGACTCTGGCCCAGAGGGCGGCGAAGAGGGCCAAGGCTCAGGTGGTGGTCATCGAGGACGAGCCCACTGCGACGACAGGAGGCGCGTCCGAGACTACTCTGCCGGACCCGGCCATCACTTCGCAGAGCAGCCCCCAGCGCAGCCCCCAGCGTAAGCATATGGTTTACTTTCTGCTTCTGGATGCGCGTGGTTGCTCTTTTCCTTTGTTGACATCCGATCTCTGTTTTGTTCGTGCAGGAGCAGAGCAGCTTGATCAGGAGGGCGTGGTGATCTCCTCCGACTCGTCGTCTGCTTCGACTACGCCGCCAAGGGCGGACTCCCCGGCAAGGGAGCGCCCTCCGGTAAGGGAGGAGCATCCGGCAAGGGAGGAGTCTCCGGCAAGGGACAGTGCTAACGATCCGCCGGTGGTGGAGACCACGACGGCAGATCCTAGCACAGGTAGCCTTCTTGCCCGAAGCTTTCCTTGTAGTCTTCCGCTGATTTCTCTTCTCGAAAACTTGTTTGATTTTCCCTTCTTCTTTGGTCGTCAGGCCCACCCTCCACGGATCCGATGGAGACCGAGGCGGTTGGCGAAGAAGACGCACGCGGCAATACTGACGATGCCGCGGCCACCGAAGAAGGAGCCGGCGCTAACGTGCTCGCCGGCGAGGAGGCCGCCAAGGCTGCTGCCGAGGGAGCTGGCGGGGGATCTGGCGATCGCACTGACGGCCCCGAGGCCGCAGGAGCGTCAAGCGCTGCACCGACCGCCGATCCCTCCGCCGCTGCCGCAGCTTCAGGCTCCGAGGAGCCCCAGCCCGGCGCCTATCTGAAGGCTGGCGAGGGTATCTTCATCAAGCTCCCCTGGGCGTCGAGCTCCAGGGCGCCGGTGGAAGGAGAAATTCTGGATGGAGAGGTGCTTGCCTCCGCCGGGTTGTCGATCGTCGACGCGCCGGGAAGCAGCGGTGAAGAGCCCGAGGAAGAGCGGCTGCTGCGGAGGCTGCTGGCGCTCTATCGCGCCCGTCAAGTCAAGTTGGAGTCCCGGGAAGCGCTTGCCGCGAGGGCGAGCGTGGACATAGAGAAGCGTGCGGAGGAGCTCCGGGGTCTTCGTCAAGAAACTCTCCGGGCCTTGGCGGAAGAGCGGGAGCAGCTTGCCGAGGAACGGAAGGCCTTCCTTCTCGAGAAGGCCGAAGCTGAAGAACAGCAGCGGCTCACCGGCGAAAAGCTGTACGCGCGAGAAGGCGAGCTGACTCAGCGGAAAGTGAACCTCGACAGCCACGAAGAGGAGCTTGCCGCGCGCGAACGGGCACTTGGCGGGACACTCCAAGAGGCAAAGGATGCGGCTGCGACTGCCGAGGCCGCCAAGAAAGAATTGGAGGCAAAGGTGGCGCAGCTAGAAACTGATCTGAAGGTTGGTGGCGAAGAGCTTGCCGCCCTCAAGCTAGAGCGCGAGAAGGACGCCCTTGCCCACGGTGAGCTGCAGGGCCGACTCGCCGAGAGGGGCAAGGAATTGAGCGCCGCCAAGGGTTCCAACGCCGATCTGACGCTGAAGCTGGCCACCTTGACGGAGACGTTGGACAGCGCCAGGAAACGGGAGGCAGACTTGAAGAAGGACATCGAGGCCAACGAGGCGCTGCTTGCGAGGGCCGCCGAAACCCAGAATCTTCTCAGAGATACTGTGGAGCTCTGGACGGAGGGCCTCGTGGACATTGCCGCAGTCATCGAAGAGGAGCTGGTGCAATTGGGGGTGGAAGGCTTCGGATACTCCTCCGACGAGAACCTCCAACCCAGCGCCAAGCTCACTTTGTTCTTCAAAGGCGTGGCGGTGGCGCTCCAGCAACTCCGGGAACGGATCCCGAAGCAGTTGGCCGACGAGTCACGCTCGATTTGTGCCGGAGTTCTGGAGAAGGTGCTGGTGAAGGTGGCCTTCCGCAATCCGGGCCTCAACCTCACCAACGTCCTCAGGAAGCTGCCGGCGGACGCTGATCTTGACGCACTTAAGGCCCTCGTAGCACCCATCGTCGACAGGGTGAACGAGGTCAAAAGGGTTGACGGCGATCGCGTAGATTAGGCCGTTCGTTTGCTTCTTTTCTTGTCGCTGCCAGTCATGTCATGGGAACACTTTATTAGAGGCGCGACAAGTTATTCTTGTAATATAACTCTATCTTAGGTAAAACATCGCTGTGCTACTTCCTTTACTCGACTCTTGGCTTTGTATGGTCCTACCCTACGCTTTTTAGGGAAACTTGTCGGTGCAGGCATTCTTGCCGCGAGCGCCGAGTGCGGAACTTCAGCAGCCTGCTGGCGAGGCTGCTACCGACAAGCAACCTTATCGCAACTAGTTGCAGCTCACTTAAGTTGTTGAGTGGACTCAAAACAAAGTAAGGGCGCTAGCGGCTCACTTAAGTTGCTGAGCGGACTCGAAGCAAAGTAAGGGCGCTAGCAGCTCACTTAAGTCGTTGAGCGGACTCGAAACAGAGTAAGGGCGCAACTAGCTGTGAATTGGTTCCTCCGCGCACAGGTTTTCCATACAAAGCACGGTCGTTCAAGGAAAATAACTCAAAAACTGATCGCTCAAGCTTTAGCAACTTAGCTTTTCTGTCGTCTGCTTCCCGGCAAGGAGAAACTCCTCTTTTTTTGAACGGCCTGGTCCACACCATTATCCTCTCGTTCCCCCCCCCCGGTAATCCTTGTGGGCGAGGGAACCTTCCTTCTTTTGAGAAAGAGACAGAGAAATAAAGCAATGATATGGAGCCTTGGGCTCGTTATCGCTTACCGGTGCTTGGTGCTGCACAAAGTGTCAGATAATATATGCGAAAAAGAATCATAGCATAAGGAAACTGACAAGATGTGCGGTGCACATGAACTTTACTAGTGCACGGGGTCTGCGCCCGGCTCTGTACAAAGGATTACATGCAACAGCGGCAAGACTTGTACAGAAAGGTGGTTGCCGGACAGGGTCCGACAACCGCGCCTTATGGGTAAAACTTACGAAGATGCTCGATGTTCCAGGAGTTGCTCACCGGAATGCCATCTTCGGTCTCAAGGCGGACAGCGCCGGGCCTAGTGACTCGTTTCACCCGATAAGGGCCTTCCCACTTCGGCGTCAACTTGTTGGAATTCTTGGCCGACTGAACGCGCCGAAGAACAAGGTCGCCTTCCTCGAGGCTCCTGGCATTGACTCTGCGGCTATGGTAGCGGCGCAGAGCTTGCTGGTAGCGAGCGGCTCGCACAGCAGCCTGGAGACGGTCTTCCTCAAGGAGCAGCGCGTCGTCTTGGCGCAGCTGCTCTTGCTCGAGCTCATCATAAGCGAGCACTCGAGGTGACCCGTATACGAGTTCCGTGGGGAGAACTGCCTCCGCTCCATAGACTAGAGCGAAGGGTGTCTGGCCAGTGGCTCGATTTGGCGTCGTCCTGATCGACCAAAGAACCACCGGCAGCTCCTCGATCCAGTTTCTTCCGCACTTGCGCAGTCTGTCGAAAGTTCTGGTCTTGAGGCCTCGCAGCACTTCAGCGTTTGCCCTCTCCGCTTGACCGTTGCTTCTTGGATGAGCAACAGAAGCGAAACAGACCTTGGCGCCAAGATCTTGGACGTACTGCATGAAGGTGCGGCTCGTAAATTGCGTGCCGTTGTCGGTGATGATCCTGTTCGGGATCCCGAAACGGCAAACAATCGACCTGAAGAACTTGACTGCTGACTGTGCTGTCACCTTCCTCACTGGTTCCACTTCCGGCCACTTTGTGAACTTGTCGATTGCAACGTACAAGAACTCAAAGCCCCCGACTGCTCGGGGGAAGGGGCCGAGGATGTCGAGCCCCCAGACCGAAAATGGCCAGGATAAAGGGATCGTCTGGAGAGCTTGAGCTGGCTGGTGTATCTGTTTGGAATGGAACTGGCACGCTTCACACTTGGTTACTTGTGCAGTTGCATCCTGGAGGGCTGTCGGCCAGAAGAAGCCTTGTCGGAATGCTTTGCCGACAAGTGCTCTTGCGCCAATGTGGTGACCACATATGCCTCCATGTATCTCTGCCAACAGCTGTTGCCCATCTTCCCGGCGAATGCACTTCAATTTCACACCGTTGAGTCTTATTCTGTACAGTGTGCCGTCGACAAACTTGTACATACTTGACTGCCGGGCTACTTTTTCAGCTTCTTCTTGCTCTTCGGGAAGCTCTCCTGTCTGGAGGAAGCGGACAATCGGCTGCGCCCATGCTGGAGCTTGCGGCTCGACAACAAGGACTAAAGGCATGCCTGTTGCTGCGGGAACATCCGCTTCTACGGCAAGAACCTGTGATTCTGCCGGAGCGTGATGTTCTCCGGCAAGCTTGCCGGAGCAAAACTTGTCGGGAGCGTTTGCTTCGACGGAACAAACCACAAGGTTTGCCGGAGCAGACTGCCCCTCAGCATCGTTGGCGTTGATCTTGGGGACTTTCTTGGCGGCGGCTTCGGGGTGCTCTGCCGGAAAGTAGTCGCCTGAAACCAACTTCCTCTTTTTATTCTGTCCAGTTGATGGTGCCACGGAAGGTTGAGTCAGCTTGAGCACAAAGATCCCTGGTTCCACAGGCAACTTTAGTGCAGCGCATTTCGACAGGCCATCAGCAATGTCATTCTGAGCTCTTGGGATATGCTCCATTTGCAGGCCGTCAAAACGCTCTTCTAGCTTCCTCACTTCATCAACATATGCTTCCATCAACGGGCTCTGGTAGCTCTTGTTCACTTGGCGGACGACAAGCTGCGAGTCACCCCTGATTATGAGCTTCTTGATCCCAAGGTCGGCTGCTATTCTAAGACCGGCAAGCAATCCTTCATACTCTGCAGTATTGTTGGTTGCTTGCTCTTTGGGAAAGTGCATCTGGACTATGTATTTGAGGTGCTCTCCGGTGGGTGCGATAAGCAGCACGCCAGCACCGGCGCCTTGCAGCGAGAAGGCACCATCAAAGTACATCAGCCACTCTTTGCTTGTCTCCTTGACGGGGATGCTCGTCTCTGGAATTTCTTCATCTGAAGTTGGCGTCCACTCTGCTATGAACTCTGCCAATGCCCTGCTTTGGATAGTTGCAGTGCTCTCAAACTTGAGGCCAAAGCTTGACAGTTCCAAAGCCCACTCGATTATCCTGCCTGTTGCTTCTGGATTCTGCAGTATCCTTTTTAGCGGAAAGCGAGTGACGACTGTGATCTCGTGTGCCTGGAAGTAATGGCGCAGCTTTCTCGAGGCCATGAGAAGGCCGAAAAGCAGTTTTTGCACACCAGAGTATCTCGACCTAGCCCCCTGGAGAAGGGAGCTGACAAAGTAAACTGGGCGCTGCACCACCTTCTTCTGCACGTCCTTGCACATATGCGCAGATTCTTCTTCATCGGGACCAGAGCTTGCCGGACCAGAACTTGTTGGAGAAGTCCCCTGTTTGTCGTTGGATTCACTTGGCGTGATCGCTGGCTCATCATCCGCCTCTCTCTCCACTACTAACGCAGCACTAACCACTTGATTGGTTGCCGCCAGGTACAGCAGCAACTTCTCTTGTGGCTTAGGTGCGACAAGTATTGGAGGGGAGGACATGTACCTCTTCAAGTCCTGCAGCGCAGCCTCCGCTTCCGGAGTCCATTTCATTGGACCTGCCTTTTTCAATATTTTGAAAAATGGCAGGGCGCGCTCAGCAGACTTAGAGATAAACCTGCTGAGAGCAGCCACGCAACCGGCAAGCCTTCGCACATCCTTGACGTGCTTTGGTGCTTCGATCTGCTCGATGGCCTTAATCTTGTCGGGGTTGGCTTCAATTCCCTGCTGAGATACAAAGAACCCGAGAAGCTTGCCGGAAGGGACTCCAAACACGCACTTCTCGGGGTTGAGCTTGAGGTTGATCTTGCGCAGATTTGCAAAAGTTTCTTCTAAATCTTGAATCAGGGTAGCCTTGTCCTTGCTCTTGACCACTATATCATCCATGTAGGCTTCCACATTTCTGTGTATCTGTGGCTCAAAGGCGACGTGGACTACTCTTGCAAATGTTGAACCAGCATTCTTCAACCCAAAGGGCATCCGCACAAAACAGTATGTGCCACAAGGGGTGATGAATGCGGTTTTCTCCTCATCCTCTTCTGCCATGAAGATTTGATGGTATCCTGAATACGCATCAAGAAATGAAAGCAAATCACATCCAGCTGTGGAGTCAACAATCTGGTCGATGCGTGGCAAGGGAAATGGATCTTTGGGACAAGCTTTATTGACATCAGTGAAGTCTATACAAAGCCTCCATTTCCCGTTTGCCTTGCGCACGACTACAGGGTTGGCCAGCCACGTGGGATGGAGCACTCCTCTAACAAGGCCTGCTGCTTCCAATTTCCTGATTTCTTCTGCAATGAACTCTTGGCGCTCCACCGCTTGCTTCCTGACTCTCTGTTTGATGGGCCGCGCATGAGGACAGACGGCAAGGTGGTGCTCGATTACTCTCCTGGGAACACCGGGGATATCAGACGGTTGCCATGCAAACACGTCGACATTCGCCCGCAGGAAAGCAACGAGCACGCTTTCCTATTTGGGGTCAAGCGTGGCACTGATGGTGAAGGTACCACCAGTGCCGTCCTCCTTGGCGGACACCTTCTTGGTCTCGGGTGGAGCTGCCATCGTCTTCTTGCACTTGCCGGTGGAGCTCGATGGTGCGTCCTCGACGGTAGCGCAGCACTCTGAAGAGGTGCGCTTGCCGGAGTGGGCATCAGAGCTCTCGCTGGACTTGGCCTTCTTCTTCCCCCGGGAGCTTCAGTGGCAAGTGTATGGTGATCAGCTGCGGCTGCTGCTTCCCGGTAGATCTTGTCGGCGCAGATAAGGGCATCCTTCTTGTCGCCGGGGACAGAAATGACACTTATCGGGCCTGGCATTTTGAGCACGTTGTAAGCATAGTGAGAGGCTGCCATAAACTTGGCGAGCGCTGGACGGCCCAGGATTCCATTGTAGGGTAATGGAAAATCGGCAACGTCAAACGTGACTCTCTCAGTTCTGAAATTCAGCTCGCTGCCAAATGTGACCGGCAGCGTGATCTTCCCTTTCGGCTTGCTCCTTCCCGGGTTGATTCCTTGAAATGTGCCGGTCTCTTTGAGCTCGCTGTCAGGGATCTGAAGTTTGTGAAGGACCACGGAGGAGATGAGATTCAAGCCGGCCCCACCGTCAACTAGCATCTTTGTGACCTTGAGGTTGCGGATAGTTGGTGAGACCAACATCGGCAAGCACCCGACCGCAGTTACGCGATCAGGGTGATCCCCAATGTCGAAGATGATAGGCGTGCTGGACCATTTCAGGGGCTTGCGTGACTCTATGGATGGCTCTGCTGCATTCACTTCCCGCATCCACTGTTTGAGCTGGCGGTGCGAAGTATGCAGAGAGGCGCCACCGTCAACGCACAGGACCTCTGTGGCTTTCTGAAATTCTTGCTCATCTGTCTCATCATCATCCACGTCTTCGTCATCGTCATCATTTTCATCCTTGTCACGGCCGCGGGGAGGCCTGTCTCCTTGCCGCTGCTTGGCCTTGCCGCGGCGTCCCCCCCGGCCGGGGCGCTTCTTGCCGGATTCACCAGTTCTTTCCTGGGCCTTCTCTTTGTCGCGTCGCTCGTATTCAGCTTTCTGTTGCTCAGCGAGCTGTTCGACCTTCTTGCAGTTCTGGAGATCGTGACCCTTGGTGCGGTGAATCTTGCAATACTGCCTGCCGGAGCTGTCCTGCTTGTCGGCGGCCGCCACAGGATGGGCCTCCTTGTCGGAGCCACCAGCCTTAGCTTCCTTGGCGCCACCTCCGTTGCCGGTCTGCTCAACAGCTAGCACCTCCTTACCCTTATTCCTTCTGTAGTTCCGCCGCCGGCCTTTCCTTGCCGGGGCGGCATCCTCACTGTCAGATCCTCCTGCTCCTGTACTCTCTCCGGGGAGCCTCCTCCCCTCTTCAGCGCGTGCACACTTGTCAGCCAGGGCGTAAAGCTCGCTGACATCTCTGATCTTACACATCGCCATCTCCTCCCTCATCCTTCGATTTCGCACGTTCTGATGGAACGCGCTAATGATCGCGGCGGGGTGGACGTCTGGGATGTTGTGCTGCACACGGCTGAATCTTTGAATGTACTTGCGCAGTGGCTCTCCTTCCTTCTGGGCGAGCAGATGAAGATCGCTCTCTTGGCCATGTGGCTTGTGGCCGCCCGTAAAGGCGCCGACAAACTGATGGCACAGATCAGCCCAGGAAGATATGGAGTTGTCCGGCAAGTGCATGAGCCAGGACCTGACATTGGGCTTGAGCACCAGCGGGAAGTAGTTGGCAAGGATCTTGTCATCTCGTCCCCCGGCAGCTTGCACCGCAATGGTGTAAATGCTGAGGAACTCCGACGGATGCGTCTTGCCGTCGTACTTCTCCGGCACGTCTGGCTTGAAATTTTTTGTGCTGGGCCACTGGACTTGCCGCAGCTCACGGGTGAACGCAGGACAACCTAACGCGTACGGTAGATCGCCTGGTTCCCCTGGCGCGTGCATGTCAACAGAGAGCCCAGCGCGCTTGTCGGATTGACGTCGCGCTTCTCTTCGGCGCTCGATGCGGGTTCGAGCGTCTTCTTTTTGCCGTTCATGGAGAACCTGACGCTGGTCGCGATGAGCTCGTGGGTCTGACGACGCGGTGGAGCCGCTGTTGGGGTGGACCCGGCGAGTTGGCGATTTTGGCCTTCGTAGTGGAGAGTGCATGGAAGTCGCACCTCCCTCCGTCTTGTTGCCATTGGCTCGCGTCTGGTTGTCCTGCCGTGGCAGCGAGGTGCTTGGTTGCCGCGCAGTGTCTCCATTAGCGAAGCCGATGAGGCTCTGGATAGTGGCCCTCCATTCGTCGGTCTTGTCCGCCATCGGAGGATAGTCCAGGAGCAGCTGGGCCCGCGCCAAGGCTTCTGCTGGGGTGGTGGGCGACAGAGGTGAACGGTGCAAGGAGAGGGGCGTGCTCGGACTCCTAACCAAGTTAGAAGGAGCAGCGTCCCGTCCCGGCGACCGTACCTCGCTGGGGCCAGCATGTTGGCGTGCATGCTGGTCTTGAGCGCCGCGCGAACCACCAGCTTGATCTTGGGTCAGCGGACGTATGGCGCTGTGGACGCTATGACACTGCTGGTCCCGCGCCTCTTGAGAGAGACGCGGAGCGCGCATGGACGCCGAGGTTTGCGCTGCCTTGTCCTTGGACTTGGCAGCGCTGTGGGCACCTTCGTCGACGCCCATTCCTTCGCCGGCGTCCCCTCCACCATCCGTTTGCTCCGGAGGCGGTGGAAGCGACGCGGACGGAACAGCTGCCTCCGAATTCTTCTTCTTCGGTGGCATGCCGATCATGAAGATCTAGCTTGCGTGCACGCCGGATCGGGTTCGCGAGATCTCGACGCCCCCTACCTGGCGCGCCAGAGATGTCGGGGGCGATGCTGATTCCCGCCAACACCTATGGGGACAGGGCCCCTTTCGGTTCGGTGGGGGGCGGAGAGCGCACAAAGAGCGGATCGAGGCAGTGCACGCGGGGCGATTTTTTACCCAGCTTCGGGCCGCACGGATGCGTAAAACCCTACTGCTGCTTGTTTGTGTATATTAGATTCTTGCTCAGGAGTGATGGACGCTGCCAGACTGAGCGTGAGAGTGTTCTTCTGAGTTCCCGAAGTGCGGAACCCCCTTGAAAACGCGGAACCTCCTCTACGTTGCGCTTGGGCCTCCTTTTATACTCAAGGGGTCACCGACAGGGGGCAACGCAGACAAGAAGGGTAAAAATGGAAAAAGGATGTGGTAGGTATAGCTACCGCTACTGTGGATACAGTGCACCCTACCTAACTCTGACGGCAGGGGACAAGGGCATTAAATGCCTGTCTGAGTCTCCCAAACAGTGCAAAAGGTGACCATTAGGAGCGCCACCATTTGCCACGATGGGCTTCTCTTCATCTCCGCCTGCCACCACGTACCCCTAGCTGCACGGCCTCCTGCCACGTGCGCTCTGGGAGAGTCCCAGAGCGACACGTTAGCAGGTGAGCTGGAGCGCGGGCACGCAGTGGGAGTTTCCCGCGGCAAGCTCCTTGCCGCGGCCGTCGTCTTGTCGCGTCCGGAAGCTTGTCGCTCGCCGGATCTTGCCGGGACGCAGGGCGCGTTGCGGCAAGCTTTCTTGGTATGTCTTGAGTGGCCTTCTCGGCAAGCTCCTCTTGCCGGGGTCTCGTCTCTTCCCGGTAAGCTCCCCTTGCCGGGGCCTTGGTTGGCCTTCCCGGCAAGCTCCTCTTGCCGGGGCCTTGGCTTGAGTACTTTGTTCTTGAATGGTCTTTAAGGGAACCACGGAGGGTCCTGGCGGTCACCCGGCAAGCCTTGCCGCGGGGGCTGCAACTGCCCGTGCACGAATCCGGGGTAATAGGGTACCCCTAATCTAGTACACCGACATCGACCGTTTTCAGAAATTCTAATATTCCAAGATCCAGTACGAGATCGATTAAATGAAAGCAGTACCATATGCTTTGGATGTTGGAAGTTTACAGTATGCACAAGTGTGCACTCGCCCTGACTTAGCTTTTATCACCGGGGTACTCAGTAGATATCAAGACAATTCAGGCACAGAGCACTGGAAGATGGTAAACAAAGCATTGCGTTATGCGCAAGGCACGAAGGACCTCATGCTAACATACAAGAAATTTGATTCCCTAGAGATAAGAGGGTATTCAGACACAGATTTTGCGGGAGACGGAGATGATAGAAATCCATGTCAGGGTACGTGTTCACTCTTACTGGAGCGGCTATTTCATGGAGAAGCTCCAAGCAGTCAATAGTTGCATCATCCACGATGCATGCAAAATTTATAGCATGTTATGAGGCCATGGGGAAAGCGATATGGTTAAAGAATTTTATACCCGACTTGAAAGTGGTAGATTGTATTGACAAACCACTAAAGATGTACTGTGACAACCAGCCCACATTATTCTATGCTCACAACAACAAGTCGAGTAATGCTGCCAAAACAATAGAGATAAGGTATTATGTTGTGAAAGATAAAATCTAGGATCACACTATAAGTCTCGAGCATATAAGGACAAAGGATATGCTTGCGGATCCGCTTACAAAAGTCTAACCACTCAATGTGTTCAAGGAACACTTAACCGGCATGGGTTTAAGGAAAAGCCTATGACTCCTGGATCATGAGAGGCCCAAAAGGAACATAATTGGTTTCAAAACAGAGAGGTATGTTGTAGCTGTCTGATTCTATCGACATTGAGTTGTGACGATGAAACATGCTCTGCGTATTGATTTGTGATGAAACGAGTAAAGTAAAAGGTATATGATTAAAAGTAAAAGTTGAGATCAGGGGGGTGAATGTTAGGTTGATCTCCTCCCGATCGATCCCAACGGCTCGACGGGCCTTTGATCTGCGCCCTGATCGGGGGCGCCCAACCACCTATGGTTGACGGGCCTCTGTCGCACTGCGCTATATAAACAGGGTGGGGTCCGGCGGTACCATCGGAGTATCTGAAACAATTTGAGCCTGGCCCCATCGGAGTATCTGAAACAAAGCAAGCAATGATGAGAAATAAAGCAAGGAGAGCTTGGCACTACAGCAAATCCGATGGGGCCAGGCTCAAATTGTTACCTGAGTAGTGTTGATTACAGTGTACCAAGCAATTAGCACCTATTTGAATATACAGGAAGACTACTTAATTCCAACAATTTTGAATAGGAAGTCTGGCTTAATTCCTATAAATTTGATGATCTACTCGTATTCGAATAGGTATTCTGTCTTAATTCCTATAAATTTGACATCAATTTGAGCCTAGCCCCATCATGTAGATTTTGCAGGTCCGCGGCTTTACACAATTGATGAAGTTTCACTAATCTCAGGTAACAATGTGATCATCTCTTCCATGTATGATTGATATGTCGATTCGATCTGCAAAGGGTAACTTGGGAAACATTAATTTCGACCTTTTTGTAGGGATTTTCAAATATTTATTTTTAGGTAAAATCAATATTCTTTCTCCCAGTTATCTGTCATTGATGGCATTGTTAATCTCAATGGTATTATGCAATTATTGTTGCCCAGTGGTTCAAAAAATAGTGTTGGCTGGTCTTTGTTTTAATTTTGCAACTTTTTGGCTCATGCACCAGAAAATCATATTGGTTTGTGCCTATGTGTAATTTTATTATCTTCAACACTCAAATTTATGTTTGTTTACTCAGATTTTTGTGGTGCCGATTCATCAGTACGTTACGCTTGCCATCGGTTTTTCAATCAAGTACTAATTGTCGTCAAATGTAAGTTTTCCATTGTGACCGACGCTCCTAATCTCGCTGGAATCATTATGAACGGTAGGGGAGCAATCAGGTTCATCAAAACATCAATGATCTCTTTGTCCAGAACTGTATCATGTCTTTCAGAATCTTAAGCCTGCACATGATTTCGTACGGCCATCAGGTGTGACGAGAATCTATTTGTCTAAATAATTGTGAATAACATCTTCCCTTGTATTCAGAAGCATGCATATTAAAAAAAATCTGAATCATGCACTTAATTTCATGGAAATTATTGTTGACCACATACATTCTAAGTGCATATTTAAAATTTAGCATCAACATGTTGGATGTCATGGAGGCCACCGTGCAAAAAAAAGGTTTGCAATGCATGTGTTTTAAAGCTATCTTCAGAAGGACAAAGTTTCGAAGTAAATTAAGATAGCATGAAATGTTTCTATCTTATTAAGCTTAGCAAATGTTATTCAAAGTTTTTTTTGTGTCGGAGGTTGCAAATCCGCTTATTATGTTTCCTTCTGTATCAAAGAAAAATGAGTTGTACATTAAACTATGTAGGCATGCCATGCAAGCAAGGTTAGAAGAAATTTCATAATCACTAAGAGGCATTTGGTGACTTACTAATTAAACCTTAACTTTTTATCTGTGTACATACATGTATGATCATCATGATTTAGGCTCTCAATAATATATCAACTGACGAACATAATTGTTGCTCACACTTGGCAAATTAACTGGGAAGGTAATTCATATATTTAAAATTAACCATTTTTTTACAATGACAATGAACATAACTTTTATGAGCAGTTCTATGTGTATATCTCTTTTTCCTTTAATTTCTCAAGGATGCACATGTCTATGTGGGGGAAAACATAATGTAATCAACATCAATCTATACCTACTAATAAAGGGACCAATGCTTCTGCAAGTCCGTCTTAAAATACCCACTAAGCCATTCATATGTGAAAAAAATGATTCGCTTCACGGGCCATTACGCCCCACCCCTTTCGGAAATTCCTATTATATATGTTTACTACCCCATTTAACTTGAGTAGATATGATAGTTTGATGCTCTTGCAAAAGATATTATTGGTACTATAGTGGATGTTGATTCCTACCAGCTAACATATGCTAAAGGTTATGATAGGTACATAGTCATCCTATTTTCCACTGTGCACAATAATCAACCAATATACGATGAGATGTTGAGTCCTACCAGCTAACATATGCTAAAGATTATGATAGGTACATTGTCATCCTATTTTCCACCGTGCACAATAATCAACCAATACACGATGATGTACATTAAACTGTTGATGCAAGCTTTATGTAAAGAACTCTCTTAATGTTGATCTCCATATTTTTTGAAATTGTACCCATAAAGATTTTTGGAAACACCTTCAGTACACTTCAAAAATCATTCAAACCTTTTTTTGCACAACATCACTTATAATGTTATTTGTTGTGTGAAGATTTCAAGGGATTTGTTGATGTCGACGAGTGGGTGTATGAGGGGGGGGTGATTTTTTCTTTCTCATGTTGCAATGCACGGGCATGTTTGCTAGTTTTACCAATGACTTGTCCAGCTGTTTTCTTTATATGCTCGACCTCCTTCTAGGAATCCTTGAGTTAGGCCTTGACCCGTACCAACTCCTCGGGTAGTTGTTGTGCCTTTATATGTGCAACATGTAAAAAGAGGTAGCCGAGGAGGTCGATCCTCAGGTCAGCCGCACAAGCCCAACCTAAGGCTCGCGGCTACTAGGATCTGCATTTAAAAAAATATACGTCCTAGAGAGGATTGATTGTGGATCCTCAGGTCGATTGCATACACTTGATCCGAGCCTCGGGGGCTATCGCACTTCACGGTTTTTCATGTCAGTGGTCCGAGGAGCACTTTGACATCTTTTCCGTCAAAATGACACCTCACCAAACATTCCAAAGACTTTGCGAACAAGTCAAAATCCCATCAGGTCTACCCCCGCTTGGAGCAGGCGCACACCTAGAGGGCTACTGGTGCTCGAGAACTCATAATTCACTCATAAGAATTTGCTTACCTCCATGTCCTTGGCAAAAAACTGGTGGTGTCCTTAAGCCCCAAGCGAGCTGCGTCAATGTGCTCATCCACCGACCGAAGACCATCCTGCTACTGAACTATAAAAGCTTTATTATTGAGGGAGATCATCTCATATTTGTAAGGAGTTATGGTCATCATCGAGGACTCCTCCTGGGATGCGCTTGGAGTGCCATCATGAATTACTGACCAAGGAGGAACAACAGATTGTGTCACTAATCCCAGCACTGGAGGAGAAGGTACGTTGCCCTTAGGAGCATGGTTGGATCTGCAAGTTGGGTAGGACTAGTGTCATAGTGAGCTCTCCAGATAAAGTATAAGATATATTTGAAAAAAGAGAAGGCCATGCTACCAAGTAGAAGTAGGAGGCCCTCGAGCAGCCTGCTCCTCGGTATTTGTCCTCCCCCGGATGGTCAGTCCCAGAATTGTTCCCACGCGAGCTCCAACTTGAGTAGATGGTGCCCTGGAGGTCTACCATAGATGCTTGGACTGTCGACCATCCTAGAAGGAAGGGACGGAGTCACACTTGTACCAAGCAACACTTGTACTGTTGGCTCTGTTCTTCGACACCGGGCGCCTAGTACCCTCCGCATTGCCTCGAAATCGAGCGGAGCCTGGGCAATCAATGGTGGCGGCAATTTCCTCACCGTTAATGCCCTCTTGATAAAAGACACCATCACGATGGATGAAGTCGGTGTGAGGATCCTTGGCAAGGTCAAGCTGACAGTCGGGGTCCCTAATATCTAGTTGATGAGATGGGAGTCCAGTTTGGTGGACCATTGCTTCCAGTCCTGGTTGGATATGACTTGGTACCTCATCTAGTGGATGGAGGTGTGTCCATCCTATAGTACGCCGATGATACTATGATCTTTATGGATCATGACTTGGAAAAAGCAAGAAATATGAAGCTGGTGTTACGCTTATTTGAACAATTGACCAGGTTAAAGATTAACTTTCATAAAAGCAAATTGTTTTGTTTTGGAAGAGCCAATGATGAACAAGTGGCTTATAGACAATTGTTTGGATGCAAGTTGGGGACTTTACCTTTATGTATCTAGGTATACCAATTCACTATCGTAAGCTAACAGATAGAGAATGGAAGTGCATTGAGGATCGATTTGAGAAGAAACTGAGTTGCTGGAAGGGCAAGCTCATGTCATACGGAGGCCGATTAATTCTCATTAATTAGGTTCTCACGAGTATGCCTATATTTCTTTTGTCTTTTTTAGGTTCCAGTTGGAGTTACGAAAAGGCTGGACTTCTATAGATCTGTTTCTTCTGGCAAAGTGATGAACTAAAAATAAAATACAGACTCGCCAAATGGGACATTATTTGTAGACCAAAAGACCAAGGGGGTCTTGGCATTGAAAATCTTGAAGCCAAGAACAGATGTCTTCTCAGCAAGTGGTTGTCTAAGTTATCTGTAGAGACGAGGCCACATGGGCGCAGATTCTCCATAGTAAGTATCTTCACTCCAAAACTTTGTCTCAAGTGATAGCGAGGCCGACGGATTCGCGTTTCTGGAAAGGGTTGATGAGAGTCAAATCAGCCTTTTTCAATAGGACAAAGTTTATAATCGGAAATGGCACCAACATGTGTTTCTGGGAGGATACTTGGCTAGGAGAGACACCCCTCGCGCTTCAATACCCGACTCTTTATAGTATTGTTCAATGACACGACGTGTCTGTTGCAACAGTATTTCAGTCCATCCCCCTCAATATTGAATTCAGGAGAACGCTAACTGGTAACCGTTGGGAAGCTTGGCTCCATTTAGTGCGTAGACTGATGGAGGTCCAGCTATCTCAACAACCCGATCAGTTGCGCTGGAAGATTACTAGGACTGGGGAATTTACAGTTAAATCGATGTATCTCGATGTTATCAGCTCTAGCTCCATTCCTAGTTCCAAACATGTTTGGAAAGTCAAAGTTCCTTTGAATATTAAAGTGTTCATGTGGTTTGTCCATAAACAAGTCATCTTAACCAAGTACAATTTGGCAAAGCGCAACTGGACAGGACCTACGACAGCAATCACTGGATCCATGGTGGCAGATTCCCTCGTACAACAGCAGTTGGATGATTTTGTCAGCAATCCCAAGGTGGGCCAGAAGCCAGCTAAAGAAACGAGCAGGCCCAGGAGGCAGCCTCGCCGTACGCCGCCGGGAAGATACCATGGAAAAATATTCCCCGGAGACCCGTGCAATCTACGAATTTCTGCGCGTGGATTTCGACGCCGCCCTCGCCAAGGCCTCGATGGAGCACAATGAGGAGGTGGTTAACACCTTCACCAAGCTGGACAGCAAACTGGATCACCTGTCCGGTCGACTCGACGATGTCAAGCTCGCCATCGGTGTCGACCTCGACGAGTTGCGCGACGAACTTGGGGGCGACCGAGGATCTACCCCGGCGACATCAACGCCCGTCTCACCGACGGAGCCTCGTCAAGGGCCGCTGCCAGTGCCAGCGAGCGGTGGATCGAACGGGTCGGGTGGAGCTCGAGCTGATTTGGAGCAGAGGAGCTCAGGTCCCCGTTACGTCCCTCCAGCAGTTCGAGGTATGCACACAGATCCAGCCACATCACGACATCTGATTCCTGCTACTGAGAATTTCCGGGCCTTCATTTCGGATGCGGTGAACTTTGGTCCTCGAATTGAGCTTCCGCAATTTGATGGTTCTAATCTGAAACTGTGGCAGTCTCGTTGTGAGGACTACTTTCGGTTTTGGAATACTCCTCAGCACCAGTGGATTTCGTTTGCATCTTTACAATTTGAGGGAACTGCAGCTCGTTGGTCAGAATCGGTCCAGCGTCGAGCACCTCATGTCAATTGGTCTGAATTTTGTGGGCTGTTACAGTCTCATTTTGGGTGCAATAAGCATCAGAATCTAGTCCATCAGATGTTTCATATACGGCAAACGAGCACGATGGAAGATTATGTTGAGCGCTTCTCGGAACTGTATGATCAGTTGACTGCATATGAGTCCAACCCGAGTGTTGTACACTATGTCACTCGTTTCATGGAAGAACTGGTGCCGTTGGTGTGTCTGTTGGTTGGGATTCAGCAACCAGTTGATTTGGACTCTGCTTATGCGCTTGCATTATTATCTGAAGAACTCTGTGATCAATCTCTATTCATAGGAAGCGGGACAGCCGGTACTAAGTGTTCAACAGTCCCAACAACAAGTCGTCCAACTGTAGCTCGCGTCACTGATGAGAAGAAGCTATCTGACAGTAGTCGAACAACAACAGTGCCAGATGACCGCTGGGCTTCACTCAGAGCTTATCACAAGTCCAAGGGGCTTTGTTTCATCTGTGGAGAACGATAGGCTCCAGATCATCATTGCAAACAAGAGGTCCAGCTGCATGTTGTATAGGAAATGCTTGATGATGTCCAGAATATGCCATCTGATGTCAGTGATGAAGGAAATATGCCCTAGAGGCAATAGTAAAGTTATTATTTATTTCCTTAATTCATGGTAAATGTTTATTATTCATGCTAGAATTGTATTAACCGGAAACTTAGTACATGTTTGAATACATAGACAAACAGAGTGTCACTAGTATGCCTCTACTTGACTAGCTCGTTGAATCAAAGATGGTTATGCTTCCTGGCCATAGACATGAGTTGTCATTTGATTAACGGGATCACATCATTGGAGAATGATGTGATTTACTTGACCCATTCCGTTAGCTTAGCATTTGATCATTTAGTATATTGCTATTGCTTTCCTCATGACTTATACATGTTCCTATGACTACGATATTATGCAACTCCCGAATACCGGAGGAACACTTTGTGTGATACCAAACATCACAACATAACTGGGTGATTATAAAGGTGCTCTACAGGTGTCTCTGATGGTACTTGTTGAGTTGGCATAGATCGAGATTAGGATTTGTCACTCTGATTGTCAGAGAGGCATCTCTGGGCCCTCTCGGCAATGCACATCACTATAAGCCTTGCAAGCAATGCAACAAATGAGTTAGTTGCGGGATGATGTATTACGAAACAAGTAAAGAGACTTGCCGATAACGAGATTGAACTAGGTATTGAGATACCGACGGTCGAATCTCATGCAAGTAACATACCGATGACAGAGGAAACAACGTATGTTGTTATGCGGTTTGACCAATAAAGATCTTCGTAGAATATGTAGGAGCCAATATGAGCATCCAGGTTCCGCTATTGGTTATTGACCGGAAAGGAGTCTCGGTCATGTCTACATAGTTCTTGTAGTGACCAGACCTCAAACAGTCCGATCTCTGTGCATCAGTGTCATCTCTGGATCAGTAATGCTGACACGCACAGTACTTGAAGGATTTATAACAGAGTAGCAATCACACACTTATTACATCAAATGTCTCCAAAGAGAAACTTATTACAATATATATGGCTTAAGGCCATCTAATAACGATAACAGCGGAAGGCTTGGAAGATAAGTGAGTCCATCAACTCCAACGGCATCACTAAGTATAGAACCACGATCCTAAAGCATCTTACTCGTCGTCTGAAAAGTCTGCAACATGAATGTTGCAGCCCGAAAACAGGTCAGCACATGGAATATGCTGGCAAAGTAACACATAGAGAAAAATGAAAGAGTAAAGCTATACTACATGCATATATGGCTTGGTGGACAGCTCTATGGTTACAGTTTTTGTGTAAAGCCAATTTTTCCCTACTATAAAGGAATAAATTATTTAACTATCATGGTGGTTGTTAAACATTGAGAATGGTTGACAGCGTCCTCAATCCCAATTAAGCATCATCATTAAACAAACCCAACGATATTAATTAAAGTAACATGATGAGATTCACACGATAATCCAAGTACTAGATACTCAAGACGTCCATAACCGGGGACACGGCTAATCATGATTAGTTTATACACTCTGCAGAGGTTGCGCACTTTTCCCCACATGACTCGATCTCCTCCGTTGGTTTTCTCGCACTACATGGTGTTTGAGAAACGAATGACCGAGACATAGTCTTTCAGAAGCGCTAGCACCTTACAATGGGTAGACCGATACACCTACTGTCCCCTACATCTGCTAGTCTACCACTGTAAGAGTTCGCACGACTTAGTCAACTATGCTAGAGCCCATAATAGCATGTGGCTGCACACGGAAGTTTCTAGCAGCAATAATCTTATGATCCCTTTGAGCCTGGGTGGCGGTCCATAAAAAAATAGGCAATCCTGGAATAACCAGGTACCTCAATCCACCCAGATGTGTATTAATGTTGCCACCTTAAATAAACCATTAATTAACAATCTCACATCTGTCATGGAAAATCACTCACCCAATCCACGTCTACTTGCATAGCATGGCAAAATAAGCAAACGTAGAAGTAACTCCCAAGGGTTTGATAATAAAACAGGTAATAGGTACTACCTCAATCTACTTCCCAAAACCCACAATTTAATTAGATCCTAATCATGCAATGTTTCAGGATTGATCTAATGCATAAAAAATGGGTAGTAAAGGGGGTATGATCAAAGTGTTACTTGCCTTGCTGATGATCCGTGTAACCTAAGGATTCGAAGTAGCAAGCGGCGCAGTCCGGGTACTCTATCACAAGCAAACAAACAAACAAGCATACAGTAAGTACTCATCTAATGCACGGGTAAAACTCAAATAAGAGGTCTAACCAGAAAGTTCAACTTAAGAACTCCGGTTTGCAAAAAGAAATCAAATCGAACGAAGAAACAAAACTCAAACGGCGAAAGAAACAAGCTTCGTTTACTAATCTGGACCTAAGTCAAATTTTACAGAAACAAAAACTGGTTTGAGTAGATTATTCGAAAAAAGGGTTTTGAGACGAAACTCTAGGCGCTTGGATCGCCTGATTCCGATAAACGAGCGAAAAGTTACACTAAAACAAAAATCGGATCAGAAATCGCGATCAGAAAAATCGCGGAATAAATCCATGAAAAAGAAAAACGACGAACAGATTAACGAACGAACGTTCGTTATCTGGATCTAAACGATGAACGCGTTCGTTAAAATGAACGAACGAGTGAACACTCGCTAATTAATCCAAACCGGAAGAAAACCGATCTAACGAAAAAAAAACGAAATCTAAAAAAACCGAAGAAAAACCGACGGAAAAACCGAACGGTTTTTCTAAAAAAAAGGCGGCGGCAAGGTCAACCTCGGGGTGCGGGTCGGCGGTGGCGGCGGCTCCGGCAAGGGCGGCAGTGGCGGCGCGACGGCGGCGGGGTCCGGCGGTGGCGGCGACGGTGGCGGCGGCGGTCGGCGGCGACGGTGACGGCGGCGGCGGCGAGGTCTGGCGGCGGGGCGGCGCTAGGGTTAGGATTTGGGCAGCGGCGGCGGGTTGGGCTGGCGGCGGCGGTTTCGGGCTGGGGCGGGGCCCGGGGCGCGCTATATAAAGACCCGGCCAGGCGGAGTCCTGGCCGGTTACGGCCCGTAGTCAGTTCCAGTTTTTTTTTACATAAATATTGCGCAAGAAAACAAATGAAAGAAATACTAAACCGACTCCAAAAATCCCGAAATAAATTTTCCCCGGCTTCTAAAATCAAGCCGGTTTAGATGAACATTTATTTGGGCCTAAATGCAATTTGGAAAACACGCATTTTTCCTAAATTCGAATAAAATAGCCAGAAAATCCAAAATAAAATCTTATTTGATCTTTTTATTAAATCCTCAATATTTCTTTATTTTGGGAAAGTCATTTTATTCCCTCTCTCATATTTATATAATTGAAATAATTGAAGATAAAATAAATAAAATCAAATGATCCTACTTCCAAAATTTGAGAAAGCTCAAATATGAAAATATCGAAATCCCCAACTCTCTGAGTGGGTCCTTGAATTGCGTAGAATTTCTAGGACCGAAACAAAATGCATTAAATATGATATGCAATGATGATCTATTTGTATAACATTCCAAATTGAAAATTTGGGATGTTACAAACCTACCCCCCTTAAGATGAATCTCGCCCTCGAGATTCAGGTTGGCTAGAGAATAGGTGAGGGTGGTCTTTCAGCAAATCTTCCTCTCGCTCCCAGGTGGCTTCATCCTCGGTGTGGTGGCTCCACTGAACTTTGCAAAACTTGATAACTTTGCTGCGGGTGACTCGGCTAGCATACTCAAGAATCTTGACTAGTTTCTCCTCATAGGTCAAATCATTGTCCAACTGAATCGTCTCTAGCGGCACGGTATCTCTTAGCGGTATATCAGCCATCTCTGCGTGGCACCTCTTTCAATTGGGAGACGTGGAACACATCGTGAACTCCTAACAATCCCTCAGGTAATTCCAACTTGTAGGCAACCTCTCCCATATGTTTCAAAACTTTGTATGGTCCCACAAAACGCGGCGCTAATTTTCCTTTAACACCAAAACACTTAACTCCTCAAAGTGGAGATACCCGAAGGTAAACTCTATCCCCAACTTCGTAAACTGTCTCCTTGCGTTTTGCATCAGCATAGCTTTTCTGCCTGGACTGGGCTACCTTGAGCCTGTCGCGAATCAACTTCACTTTCCGTTCAGACTCCTTAATCAAATCTGGTCCAAACAATTGATGGTCTCCAACTTCGTCCCAAGACAACGGGGTTATGCACCTCCTTTCGTATAAGGCTTCGAAAGGGGCCATCTTCACACTGGATTGATAACTGTTATTGTAGGAGAACTCCGCATACGGCAAATTGTCATCCCAACTAGATCCATAATCTAGTGCACAAGCTCTCAGCATGTCCTCTAAAATCTGATTGACTCTTTCATTCTGTCCATCTGTCTGCGGATGAAAAGCAGTACTGAACTCTAGCCTGGTACCCAAAGTTTCGTGCAACTGATTCCAAAACTTTGAGGTGAATTGGGTTCCTCTATCTGATACAATGCTCCTTGGAACTCCATGCAGACATACGATCCTGGTCATGTAAATCTTGGCCAATTTGGCACTGGTGTAAGTAGTCTTCACTGGGATGAAATGACCTACCTTCGTCAAACGATCGACTACCACCCAAATCGAGTCATAGCCTGAACGAGTCTTGGGCAATCCCGTAATAAAATCCATTCCTAGCTTATCTCACTTCCATTCGGGTATCGACAATGGTTGCAACAATCCTGCTGGCTTCTGATGCTCTGCCTTTACCCTCTAACATACATCACAAACTGCTACATACTCGGCAATGTCCTTCTTCATTCCGGTCCACCAGAAAATCTCCTTCAAATCCAAGTACATCTTGGTATTCCCTGGGTGAATTGAATACGGTGAATCATGGGCCTCTTGCAAAATCAACTTCCTGATCTCAGGGTCGTTGAGTACATAAACGCGGTCCTCAAACCAGAGGGTATCGTGCTCATCCTCACGAAATCCCTTGGCTTTTCCCTTGCTCAACCTCTCCTTTATCTCTGCAATCTCCTTACCGATCTTTTGAGCTTCTCTGATCTTATCCATCAAAGTCGACTGAATTTCCAATGTTGCTACATAGCCTCTCGGAACTATCTCCAAACATAGCTCACAAAAGTCCTCGGCTAACTCCTTTGGCAGTCCTGCGATCATGAGTGTATTAACATGGCTCTTACGGCTCAACGCATCGGCTACTATGTTAGCCTTTCCGGGGTGATACTGCAATCTCATATGATAATCCTTGATAAGTTCCAACCATCTCCTTTGCTTGAGGTTTAACTCTCTTTGCGTGAAGATGTACTTCAAAGTCTTGTGATCTGTGTACACCTCACAATGATTTCCGATAAGAAAATATCTCCACGTCTTCAATGCATGCACTATGGCTGCTAACTCCAAATCATGTGTGGCATAATTCAACTCATGAGGTTTAAGCTGTCGTGACGCATACGAAACAACTCTTCCTTCCTGCATAAGTACTGCTCCAAGTCCTCGATGTGAAGCATCACAATACACCTCATAATCCTTAGTCTGATCTGGCAGAATCAACACTGGTGAGGTAACTAGACGTTTCTTCAATTCCTGGAAACTGACCTCACATTCCTCAGTCCAATTGAACTTGGTATCCTTATTCAACAACTCCGTCATGGGCTTTGCAATCCTGGAAAAATTCTCAATGAATCTCTGGTAGTATCCTGCCAGTCCAAGAAAACTTCGGATCTCCCCAACTGTCGTTGGTGCTTCCCAATTAGTCACGGTGACAACCTTGGTGGGGTCTACTGTTATACCCTCTCCGGATATAACATGTCCGAGGAATCCAACTTCCTTCAACCAAAACTCACATTGGCATATAACTGGTGTTCTCTGAGCTTCTCTGATACCAAACGCAAGTGCTCCTTATGCTCCTCTTCATTCTTCGAGTAGACCAAGATGTCATCAATGAACACCACGACGAACTTATCCAGAAACTACATAAATACTTTGTTCATCATGTTCATGAAATATGCAGGTGCATTAGTCAGACCAAATGACATAACGGTATACTCGTACAGCCCATACCTAGTCGCAAAAGCTGTCTTGGGTATATCCTATTCTCGAATCTTCAACTGATGGTATCCTGATCGCAAATCGATCTTGGAAAACACCTTTGCTCCTTGTAGTCTGTCAAACAGATCATTAATCATTGGCAGTGGGTACTTATTCTTGATGGTTACTACATTTAATCCACAATAATCAACAACCATCCTTAACGATCCGTCCTTCTTCTCCACTAGAAGTACTGGTGATCCCCAAGCTGAAGAACTTGGGCGAATGTATCCTTTATCCAGTAACTCCTTAATCTGACTTTTAATCTCCTCCAAATCTTTTGCGGGCATCTTGTATGGTCTCTTGGGTATTGGCCCTGTGCCTGGCAAAAGCTTGATCAAAAACTCAATGTCTCTGTCTGGTGGCATGCCTGGCAACTCCTCCGGAAATATATCCGGAAAATCCTTCACTACTAGTACTTCCTCCTGCACAACTCCTGATAAGGAATTTACGTGCATCCTCCTCGGCTCATGCCTTGATACATATCTTATCCTTTTCCCTTCTGGGGTAGTAAGCAGAATCGACTTACTGACGCAATCAATGTTTCCTCCATACATTGATAGCCAATCCATACCCAGAATCACATCCAAACCTTGGGATTCCAAAATGATTAAATCTGAGGGGAAAACATGCTTGCCTATACCCAATGGAACTTGAAAACATCCTGGACTGGCCATATACTCTGCTCTTGGTGAGGTTACTAGCATCGGTGTTTTTAGAACCCTAGTGGGCAGTCTATACTTATCCACAAATCCCCTTGATATATATGAATGCGATGCACCAGTATCAAAAAGAACGAGTGCAGTAAATGACTTAACCAAAAACTTATCTATTACTGCATTTGGCTGAGCTTCAACCTCCTCCACGCTAACGTGGTTCACTTGTCCTCTGTTGAAAGGGTTTGGCTTCTTCCTGGAGTTTCCATTGCCATTTCCAGTCTGGCCTTCAGGACATTCATTGGTGTAATGTCCGGTCTTCTGGCACTTAAAACAAGTGACTTGACTCAAATCCTTCTTGGCTGGTGTTGAGGGGTTGGTACGGTTCTGGCTACTACTTCCTCCATTCCCGGTACCATTCTTGGGACCATTGTGATTGTGCGAGCTACCTCCTCCATGGGTATGCTGAAACTATCCTCCTGACTTCGGAGTAAAATGGGGCTTCTGCTGAGCTCCAGAATTGTACTTCCCTTGTCCATACTTCATCTTGCGGTTTTCAATCTGCTGCTGCTTCCCTTCAATCATGAGAGCACGATCTACCAACTCCTGGTAGTTGTTGAAACTTGCTACCATCAACTGCATGCTCAGCTCATCATTCAGCCCTTCTAGAAACTTCTCTTGCTTAGTTGCATCTGTAGCGACATCATCTGGGGCATAACATGCTAGCTTAATGAAATCATCCACATACTGGCCAACTGATCTTCCTCCCTGGCGCAAGTTGGGAAACTCACACTTCTTCATGGCCATAACTCCTGCTGAAACATGGACAGTATGAAAATCCTGCTGAAACTGATCCCATGTGACAGTGTCTGCTAGATAAGTGGCTGTGAAATTCTCCCACCTTGATGATGCGGGTCCCTCAAGCTGATGTGCGGCAAATTGCACCTTCTCCGCATCTGTGCATCCTGTAGTGATCAACTCCCTGGCTGTCTTGCGAAGCCAATCATCTGCAACAATCGGCTCGGTGCTACTGGAGAGCACCGGCGGATTCAGTCTAAGAAAACGGGTTAAGTGATCAACAGGTGGTGGTGGTCGTGGATTGTTATTGTTGTTGTTCCCCTGATTTTGATTCTGGACTAGTATCTGCATCAATGCATTCTGCTGCTGGATCAACTGGGTGAGCTCCGGTGGGAAAGCGAATCCGTTGTCACGTCTCGGAGGCATTTGAGGTTTTAGAAAAGACGAGAATACAAAATAGAATGAGGTCTAGAGGGAAAACACTACCCATATGCACATGAGGCAAATTGCAATCAAAACACTTCATTCAAACAAGCGAGGGCATACAACGGTCTATCTATCATTACAAAGTGCTCAGACTATAATAGATACATGGAGGGAAATTCTACTAGTTTATGGTGGTCTACTAGAAAAACTGCTCTGATGAAGACTCCATGATATCTGCTCCAGCTTCATCAACATAGTCATCATCACTATCATCCGGGTCCGAGTCGGTATCGTCGATGATGATGTAATTCTCGGGGCAAGTGCGATCTTCGTCTTCTCCAGTTGCTGGAAATCCCATGAACACTCTTAGCTTCTCCTTCAGATCATCATTCTTCTTGACTAGAGTTGATATTTCCTCCTCGTATCCATCACGTGTAGACTTGAGTTCTTCCTCCAGTTCCGTGATCTTGGTCATGGCTTTCTCCATATCCATCATGCCTGCACACATCTGGTTCTCCTGGCGTCGAATGAGCTGGTTTAACTCCTAGATGAAAGCTGCAACTGATCTGTCTTTCCTGGTGTTGACCATCTCCCATTGCTCATCTCGGTGCCCACAAATCTGGTAGGTAGTATCCTTAAGCTCCTTGTGATAAACTTCTCCAATGCGTCCCATGGTGATGTGAGCTGCCATGCTCTTCCCTAAACTCCAGGTTGGTGCATCAAAGGAAAACTCTATAGGCTCAGTGACTGGCATGAACGTCCTTCCTGGAACTTGAACATGAATCATCCAGCGCTTCTCTTCAGGTAAGGTGGTGTTGTAGGTTCCGGTGAAGCTTGGTATTCCGATGTTCAAGTACTTGGTTACTTCCTTCAGGTGTCGTCCAAAGGGTGTATCTTCATCCGGTTGCATGAACTTGTTCCTTGCATCTGCCATCCTAGAAGAATAGAAGAGACGAGGAGTTAGAATGAGAAGAGAGAGTAGTGATCTATGGTCTTTGCTTAGTGGTCGTGTCCTACAGTCAGCGTGTGCTCTGATACCATCTTGTAGTGACCAGACCTCAAACAGTCCGATCTCTATGCATCAATATCATCCCTGGATCAGTAATGCTGACACGCATAGTACTTGAAGGATTTATAATAGAGTATCAATCACACACTTATTACATTGAATGTCTCCAAAGAGAAACTTATTACAATATATATGGCTTAAGGCCATCTAATAACGATAACAGCGGAAGGCTTGGAAGATAAGTGAGTCCATCAACTCCAACGGCATCACTGAGTATAGAACCACGATCCTAAAGCATCTTACTCGTCGTCTGAAAAGTCTGCAGCATGAACGTTGCAGCCCGATAACGGGTCAGCACATGGAATATGCTGGCAAAGTAACACATAGAGAAAAATGAAAGAGTAAATCTATACTACATGCATATATAGCTTGGTGGATAGCTCTATGGTTACAGTTTTTGCGTAAAGCCAGTTTTTCCCTACTACAAAGGAATAAATTATTTAACTATCATGGTGGTTGTTAAACATTGAGAATGGTTGACAGCATCCTCAATCCCAATTAAGCATCATCATTAAACAAACCCAACAATATTAATTAAAGTAACATGATGAGATTCACACGATAATCCAAGTACTAGATACTCAAGACGTCCATAACTGGGGATACGGCTAATCATGATTAGTTTATACACTCCGCAGAGGTTGCGCACTTTTCCCCACATGACTCGATCTCCTCCGTTGGTTTTCTCGCACTACATGGTGTTTGAGAAACGAATGACCGAGACATAGTCTTTCAGAAGCGCTAGCACCTTACGATGGGTAGACCGGTACACCTACTTTCCCCTACATCTGCTTGTCTACCACTGTAAGAGTTTGCACGACTTAATCAACTATGCTAGATCCCATAATAGCATGTAGGTGCACGCGGAAGTTTCTAGCAGGAATAATCTTATGATCCCTTTGAGCCTGGGTGGCGGTCCATAAAAAAACAGGCAATCCTGGAATAACCAGGTACCTCAATCCACCCAGATGTGTATTAATGTTGCCACCTTAAATAAACCATTAATTAACAATCTCACATCTGTCATGGAAAATCACTCACCCAATCCACGTCTACTTGCATAGCATGGCAAAATAAGCAAACGTAGAAGTAACTCCCAAGGGTTTGATAATAAAACAGGTAATAGGTACTACCTCAATCTACTTCCCAAAACCCACAATTTAATTAGATCCTAATCATGCAATGTTTTAGGATTGATCTAATGCATAAAAACTGGGTAGTAAAGGGGGTATGATCAAAGTGTAACTTGCCTTGCTGATGATCCGCGTAACCTAGGGATTCGAAGTAGCAAGCGGCGCAGTCCGGGTACTCTATCGCAAGCAAACAAACAAACAAGCATACAATAAGTACTCATCTAATGCACGGGTAAAACTCAAATAAGAGGTCTAACCATAAATTCAACTTAAGAACTCCGGTTTGCAAAAAGAAATCAAATCGAACGAAGAAACAAAACTCAAACGGCGAAAGAAACAAGCTTCATTTACTAATCTGGACCTAAGTCAAATTTTATAGAAATAAAAACTGGTTTGAGTAGATTATTCTGAAAGAGGGTTTCGAGACGAAACTCTGGGCGCTTGAATCGCCTGATTCCGATTAACGAGCGAAAAGTTATACTAAAACAAAAATCGGATCAGAAATCGCGATCAGAAAAATCACGGAATAAATCCGTGAAAAAGAAAAACGACGAACAGATTAACGAACGAACGTTCGTTATCTTGATCTAAACGATGAACGCATTCGTTAAAACGAACGAACGAGTGAACGCTCGCTAATTAATCCAAACCGGAAGAAAACCGATCTAACAAAAAAAACGAAATCTAAAAAAACGACGAAAAACCGACGGAAAAACTGAACGGCTTTTCTAAAAAAACGGCGGCGGCGAGGTCAACCTCGGGGTGTGGGTCGGCGGTGGTGGTGGCTCCGGCGAGGGCGGCGGTGGAGGCGGCGATAGCGGCGGGGCCCGACGGTGGCGGCGGCGGTCGGCGGCGACGGCGATGGCGGCGGCGGCGGCGCGGGCTGGCGGCGGGGCGACGCTAGGGTTAGGGTTTGGGCGGCGGCGGTGGGTTGGGCTGGCGGCGGCGGTTTTGGGCTGGGGCGGGGCCCGGGGCGCGCAATATAAAGACCCGGCCAGGCGGAGTCCTGGCCAGTTACGGCCAGTAGTCGGTTCCAGTTTTTTTTTATAAATATCGCGTAGAAAAACAAACGAAATTAATACTAAACGGACTCCAAAAATCCCGAAATAAATTTTTCCCGGCTTCTAAAATCAAGCCGGTTTAGATGAACATTTATCTGGGCCTAAATGCAATTTTGGAAAACACGCATTTTTCCTAAATTCGAATAAAATAGCCAGAAAATCCAAAATAAAATCTTATTTGATCTTTTTTATTAAATCCTCAATATTTCTTTATTTTGGGAAAGTCATTTTATTCCCTCTCTCATATTTATATAAGTGAAATAATTGAATATAAAATAAATAAAATCAAATGATCCTACTTCCAAAATTTGAGAAAACTCAAATATGATAATATCGAAATCCCCAACTCTCTCCGTGGGTCCTTGAGTCGCGTAAAATTTCTAGGACCGAAACAAAATGCATTAAATATGATATGCAATGATGATATATTTGTATAACATTCCAAATTGAAAATTTGGGATGTTAAACTTCTCGAACCCATAGGGTCCGCACACTTAACGTTCGGTGATGATCTGTATTATGAATTTATGTGTTTTGATGTACCGAAGGTAGTTCGGAGTCCCGGATGAGAATGAGGACATGACGAGGAGTCTCGAAATGGTTGATACGTAAAGATCGATATATTGGACGACTATATTCGGACATCGAAAAGGTTCCGAGTGATTCGGGTATTTATCGGAGTACCAAGGAGTTACGGGAATTGGTCGGGGAGTATATGGGCCTTATTAGGCTTTAGGGGAGAGAGAGAGGGGATGCCTAGGGGAGGCCGCGCGCCCCCCAAAGTCCTAGTCCGAATTGGACTAGGGGGAGGGGCGGCGCCCCCTCCGTCCTTCTCTTCTCTCTTCCCCTTCGTTCTCTCCTACTCCTACTACTTGGAAGGGGGGAATCCTACTCTCGGTGGGAGTAGGATTCCCCAGGGCAAGCCATAGAGAGGGCCGGCCCCTCCCCTTCTCCACTCCTTTATATACGGGGAGGGGGGGCACCCCATAGACACACAAGTTGATTATTGATCATTAGCCGTGTGTGGTGCCCCCCTCCACCATAATCCACCTCGGTCATATCGTAGCGGTGCTTAGGCGAAGCCCTGGGTCGGTAGCTTCATCAACACCGTCATCATGCCATCATGCTGACGAAACTCTCCCTCGAAGCTCTACTGGATCTTGAGTTCGTGGGACATCACCGAGCTGAACGTGTGCAGATCGTGGAGGTGCCGTACGTTCGGTACTAGGATCGGTTGATCGTGAAGACGTACGACTACATCAACCGCATTGTCATAACGCTTCCGTTTACAGTCTACGAGGGACGACACTCTCCCCTCTCGTAGCTATGCATCACCATGATCTTGCATGTGCGTAGGAAATTTTTTGAAATTACTACGTTCCCCAACAAGTGACACTGAAGAAGAAGCTGTTGGTGAGGCCAATGGAATTTTCCTGTCTGCTGCTGCTCTGGGGGAAATTTCTGCACCTGCAATTACAACTATGAAATTGAAAGTTCAGTTATAGGGCCAACCGATGATTTTCTTGGTGGACTCTGGCAGTACACATTTGTTTGTGGATTGTACTGTGGCCAGCAAACTGCAAGGTGTGGTTCCTATGCCTGTGTCCATGGTTAAGGTGGCTAATGGATCTCTTGTGCCCTGTAATCAATAGCTGCAAAAAGGGCAATGGTATTGTGTAGGACATGAATTTGTCAGTGATTTTAAAGTCTTTCCACTTGGATCTTATGATGGAATATTGGGTCTCGATTGGTGAGCAAGTCATAGGCCTATGCAGGTGGATTGGGCTGAGCACTGGCTCTCTTTCCAGTTATAGTGTGAACTAGTGACACTGCTAGGACAGGATCCAGCCCCTCAGGTTTTTGCTCTGGTAGAATTATCTGCGCTGCTCATGGGCGCTGATACAACTTCATCTGAGTTGCCTGCAGAAATTCAACAGGTGTTGTCACAGTTCAGTTCAGTTTTTGAGGTCCCAAAAGGATTGCCTCCAAGGAGAAAATATGATCATACCATCCCATTAATTCTTGGAGCTCAACCTATTTCAATCAGACCTTATAGATTGGCTCTTGTTCTTAAGGATGAATTAGAGAAGCAAGTTCAGGAAATGATGTCCTCTGGTATTATTAGACACAATAACAGTCCATTCTCTTCTCCTATGATTTTGGTGCAAGAGAAGGACAAGACATGGAGACCTGTTATTGATTACAGACATCTCAATACACTGACAGTAAAAAGTAAATTTCCTATTCCAATCATTGATGAATTTTTGGATAAGTTGGCAGGGTCTTGTTGGTTCTCTAAATTGGATTTGAAGGCTGGGTATCACCAAATAGTATTGGCCCCTAGAGAAGAGTATAAAACTGCTTTTCAGACACACACTGGTCGTTATGAATTTCTGGTGGTCCCAATGGGCCTGACTGATGGGCCCAATACTTTCAACTTTGCTATGTGTGATACACTATCACCTATGCTGAGAGTTTGTGCAGTGGGTTTCTTTGATGATATCCTTATATTCAGTAAAACATATGCTCAACACCTGGAACACCTAGCTCAAGTGTTGTCTTTATTGGAACAACACAAATGGCATGTTAATCTCTCCAAATGTGCTTTTGCTCGGACAAAAATTAGCTATCTGGGGCATGTTATTAGTGGGGAAGGGGTAGCTACAGACCCTGCCAAGATCTCTACTATTCAAGAATGGCTAGTTCCAGTTTCTGCTAAAGAAGTCAGGTGATTTTGGGGGCTAGCTGGGGACTATAGGAAGTTCATCTCTCATTATGGAATGTTGAGCAAGCCTCTGTCCAATCTCTTGAAGAAAGGTGTCCCATATCATTGGACAGATGTAGAACAACAAGCTTTTGTCCTGTTGAAACAAGCTTTAGTGTCAGCTCCAGTTTTGGCTCTTCCTGATTTCTCAAAAACTTTTGTTGTGGAAACAGATGCTTGTGATGTTGGTGTGGGTGCTGTACTTATGCAGGATGGTCACCCTTTGGCTTATGTCAGTAAAGCACTGGGGCCTAGGAATCAAACATTGTTAGTTTATGAAAAAGAATATTTGGCTATTCTGTTGGCAGTTGAGCAGTGGCGTCAGTATCTTCAGGTTTCTGAGTTTGTTATCAGAATTGATCAATGCAGTTTGGCCAGTTTAACTGAATAGAGGTTACACACTAAGTGGTAACAAAAAGCACTTACTAAATTGTCGGGATTGCAATATACTATTGCTTAAAAGAAAGGGACTGAGAACATTGGTGCTGACTCTCTTTCTAGGAGATCACATACTGATGAGGATGTGTTGCCTGAGTTAAATGCTATTATTTCTGTTCAACCTGCATGGTTACAAGAGATTGTGCATAGTTATCAATCTGATCAGTTTGCTTCTAAAATGTTGCAAAAGTTAGCTGCTACTCCCAACTCTTACAACAAGTTTTCTCTTCAATCTAGGATCCTCAGGATAGGCAAATGTGTTTGGGTTGGTCAGTGTCCTGAGCTGCAAACAAAGATTATGGCTGCATTTCATGACAGTCCTATTGGGGGGCACTCTGGATTCCCAGTTACTTACAAAAGAGTTCGTCAGTTGTTTCATTGGAAAGGTATCAGAGGGTTTGTGAAAAACGATGTGCAACACTGCTTGGTATGTCAGCAAGCGAAGCCCGAGTGTGTGCTATATCCAGGTTTACTGTAGCCTCTGCCTAGGCATTTCATTCCACTACATCACCCGTTTACAGTAGAAACTGTGGCTGAAGCGTTTCTGAATACTGTTTATAAGCTGCATAGCATGCCTCTCTCAATCGTGTCAGACCATGATCGAGTGTTTACCAGCAAGTTTTGGAAGGAACTGTTTCAGAAGTGTGGTGTTTTGCTCAGAATGAGTACAGCTTGTAACCCACAGTCTGACAGACAGACAAAAAGGGTTAACCAGTAGGTCGAGTGTTTCCTTCGTTGTTTCGTCAGTGCTCATCCCTCTCGCTGGGCCAAATGGATTCCATTATGTGAGTTTTGGTATAACACTAACTGGCACTCAGCTACCGGGAAAACTCCATTTGAAATCATATATGGACATGCACCACGACATTTTGGGTTGGCTGCAGAAGATGCAATTCAGTCTGAACATTTGCACCAGTGGCTTGCAGGCTATCAGACCATTTTGGAATCAGTTCGACAACATTTGTTGCGAGCACAACAGCAAATGAAAACACAAGCATACAAACATCAGAGTGATCGTGACTTTGCGGTGGGAGAGCATGTTTTCCTGAAGCTTCAACCTTACTTACAGTCATCCGTTGCCCCTAGGGCCAACCATAAGCTGGTATTCAAGTTTTATGGGTCGTTTGAGATATTGGAGCGCATTGGGGCAGTGGCTTATCGGCTTGATTTACCAGCAGGCAGTAAAGTGCATCCAGTGTTTCATGTGTCTCTTCTTCGGAAGGTGTTACAGCCAAAACACTAGGTATTGCCTCAACTGCCTACTCCTGATGATCACTTGCAAATTCTTGAGCAGGTTTTGAATCAACGAGTGGTGCGCCGAGGATCTGGGTCTCTTGTTCAAGTTCTGGTGAAGTGGAGTGCAACTCCTGTCGAAATGGCTACCTGGGAAGACAAGGTGACATTGCAGCAAAAATTTCTGCGAGCACCGGCTTGGGGGCAAGCCGTTTCTAAGGAGGGTGGGATTGTTAGCGATCTCGAGGTGGGCCAGAAGCCAACTGAAGAAATGAGCAGGCCTAGGAGGCAGCCTCGCCTGCCGGCTCGGCTAGCTGGGCCAGAATGGGCCTAGTACGCTTCAGTACAAATACATCTGCTCAACACAGACTAAGGCAGCCAAGAGGATAACGGCTAGGTGGCGTGTGTGGTGTGTGCTCCTATGTGAGAGATCCCCTTGTAATCCTTGCTTGTAGTTCGAATTCATGGCTATGGCTGAATACAAACCCTAGACCTCACAGATTTTCTGGAGGTAAACGAAGGTGGAACGGACGAGAGAGTCTAGATGAAGGTGGTTGATATCGATGGGGGATGTAAAGTCTCTCCACCCTATGGTCATGTCCCTTTTAATATAATGCATTTTCTCAGGGCAACAACAGGACACTCGGGCCCTACAGTGGTATAACCGCATATTCCAGGCATCGTGCATTAAGCTCTCATGGAAAATCAAGGGCGCGTTTAATTGCGTTGTTATGTGTGTCTTGGGCCGCGCTAGCTTACTGATTAGATGTGCCAATAGTGGGTCCTCAAGCCACGCTGGCACGCTATGATGACTTCTAAAATGACTACACAACACTGCTGCTCACAATGACGTTTCGGGCTGATCAAAATTGTTATAGAACAAAACTGAACCAATGTCCTTTTCTAGGCACGTGAACACTTCGCTACTAAGGCAGGAACGTGCGCGAAAACACATCACATCCGAGTTATGGCATGAAAACTACAAGTTCGTATATCAAAGGGAACTAAAAAACTTTGTAGGGGCTCTACAGATGCCTAAGGTGGGAACTCTTCGGTCAGACTTAGCCAAAAGCGGGGGAATGACTTCGTGAACCAGCTTTCAAGACCAAAGACCAAGAGGAGCTTGGAAGAACCGAGGAGTGTCCTTGACTTGAAGACTAGTTTAGAGGCTAGTGGTTGTGTGTTGGACTAGGGGGTGCATACCACACCATCTCCCGGCAGGGTGGGTCGGGCCAAGGACCCCCATGATGATTTATAGTGGGCCATATTCGTTAGGTTCAGGAGTGCCAAGATGGGATGTTTCCGAAGACTTGGCGCCTACTCCAAGACTTAAAGTTTGTCTACACCGTGATTGCCTTAGACGTAACGGACCTATGTGTAAACCCTAGGCGCACCAGGTACCTATATAAGCCAAGGGGTAGGACTCATAGACGACACCTCATACAAACATAGATCTCAGGGTAGATCAACATGTACTTCGTACTCCGTCGAAATCAATACAATCAAAGAAGGACATAGGGTATTATATCTTTGAGAGAGCCTGAACTTGGGTAAAATCTGGTGTTTCTGTTACCATCGCACTAAGGGCTACCAGCTCGGGACCCCCTATTTGAGATCTGCAGGATTTGACTTCATCACGCATCGTGTACTCGACCTCTTGTCGTCGCCCCTGGCCGACTATCGTGCTTTAGAATGCATGGGCTCTTGGATGCAGCTTGATATTGATACGTCTCAAATGTATCTATAAATTTTATTGTTTCATGCTATTATAATATAACTTTTTTTATACTTTTGGTAGCATTTTTTTACTAACCTATTAATCCAATGCCCAATGCCAGTTGGTAGTTTTTGCATGTTTTAGTACAATTTTTTGGGGCAATATCTATGGAGGTAAAAGAACCGGGAATTTAGTGCAATATTTTTCGGGCATGATGGTTCCAAAGCATTGGAGGGAGACGAGGGGGTCATAAGGCTTCCACATACCCCGGTGGTATGGCCAAGGCCTAGATCGCAGTCCATGCCCTTGTGGCCCCACAAGGACCAGCTCACATCCATTCTTCCACCTATAAATTCCATATTTTGCGAAGCCGCTCGCATGAATTTTCTTCGATTTTTTTGCCGCCGCTAGTTTCTATTCATAGTAGATCCAATATGGAGGCTTGTTTCGGCACTCTATCAGCGGGGAAATCTCCACCATGGGAGGCTTCTTCATCAACCTTGCTGCATCCATGACCACGCGCGAGTGGTTCACTTTGGAACTTAGGATCCATAGGAGTAGCTAGATTTCTCTCTCCCTCCCTCTCACTCACTCTCTCTCTCTATCTCTCTCTCTATCTCTCTGATAGTTGATACAAAGTTCCCATGAGATGTCTCACATGATCAGGATCAATTTTATGTAATCGGTGGTGTGTTTGTTTAGATATGATGAATTGTCACTTTTATGATCAGATTGTGAATTCAATTTAATCTTTTGATTTATTATATAACTGAATATCTTTGTATGCTCTCCAATCTATCTATCTTCTGGGGACTTGTGTAATATCTCACATTTAGGTGAGATCATGAGATCAACCTCAAATAAATTCATATTTAGAAATTTCAAAAAAAATTGTGGGCTATGTCTAAAACTCTAGAAAAAAATTATATCAAAACTTGATGTACATTTAGAGATTAAAAATGACATATTTGAATGTGATAGTGGCAACTTTGATGAATAGTAATTTGACACTATTCATAACCAATTTTGTCTTTTTTGTTTCTATTAATGGAAGTTGAATTAGAAGCTGAAAATTTTTGAGGTTGTACATCAAACATTGATGTGTGTTTGCAAAATTATTTAGAATGCTTAAGCATGTATTTCTTTTCCAAAAAAATCGATCTCATTAATCTCACCTAATGTGAGATCTCACACAAGTCTCCCTCTCAATCTTCTGTGGCTAAGTTCGAAAGGTTTTTCTTTACTGGGAATGGTGCATTGTAGTGAGTTCTAATCTTGCAGTGTTCTATATAGCAGTGACAGAAAGGGAAAAGACGCATATTGTAATGTTGTCACTAAGGATAATATAATTATTTCTTGTCATATTGCTTGATGTTTTACTGTCTACATTGTGTCATCCTACTTATTGCAATGATCTGTTTATCATGAACTTAATACTTCGAGATGCATGCTAGATAGCGGTCTTGTGGTGAAGTATTAATTATAGATGCAGTTGAAATAACAATCTATCACAGACGTAATGCCTATATGAGATTCATAGTTATAAATATAAATATTAAAATTTAATCATTGACCAATTGTAATTTGTTTGCCACACTATGCTATGCTTATGAGAGATGCAACTAGTGAACCTATGCCCCCCTTAGGTCTATTCTCCATTATTGAAAATTTTGCATAAATACTATTCTTTGCTATAACGTTTTATCTTTCTATCTACTCCCATTATCCCTTGCAATTTGATCTTTTAACTAGCAGGACAAGAAGCTTGACAACCTTCACGATGTCTTAGGGACAATTTTGTTTTGTGTTGTTTGATCTCCATATCTAAAAGACATAACCAATAGGTCTTGAAAGTTACAATGATCTTCGAGAAAAAAGATGCACACATTAATTAATGATTTAACTATAAAGGAAAATTAAATATTACATCCATCTAGAAAAGGTAAATATGACTGAAACCATATAGGAAAAGTACAGTTAAATGAAGATTTATGTTATAATATTATACTACATAAATAATTGGTATTATCGGCATTGAGAGTGTACGAAAAGATATCACAGATGATCAAAAAATTACAAAGAAACAATTAGGCATCAACATGAGTTTCGACAAGGAGTACATAACTGGAAATATATTGTTAGAACCAATGGCAAAATCCCCCGATTTTTTTGTAAAACTCAATTATATATGCAAGAAATAACCAACATATGAAATTAAATCAACACAATTTGATTTATTGTAAATGAATACTTTAGAATTCTCTTGTTTTATATATTATCACCATAACCATTAGTTCACATGCAAATTAATGGTCTATGTTAAACCTTTAAACATGTATTGATTCTTAAAATAATATGTATTATGCACTGAAAGGATAAATATGAGAGAAATATAAGACATAAGATTTAAAAATACACAACTCTTGTGACACACTAAAACATGATGCCGCTCGCAACATTTCTAGCAGAGAGAGAACCAGGGGTGGGCAAGTGGGGGCCATGGTTCCTCTCATGGTAATTCAATTTCTGACAGCACCCCTATGTTGTTACCTCAAATTTTACCTATGGTCCCAGAAAATCCAATTCTGAGCCTGGGCTCATCTGCACCTAGTGAACAATAAATTCAAAAATAATACTAGAAAAGTTTTAAAAGATCTAATTTTTTATGAAGATAACTGAGTGCATGAGGTGCGTGCTAATTTTCAAAACATTTGGACATATGGGTAGCTCTCAGAAAAAAATTGGGTCCAAACATTGCACAAACAATGAACTTTTTCACATACCCTAATTTTGTCTTCTTTGCTAAGAGCTACTCAGATATCCAAATGCTCCAAAATTGTGCACGGATATCACACACTCAGTCATCTTTCTCCAAAAATCGAAATTGTTTGAACTTATTTATTATTTTTAACAATTTCTTTTCACTTCGAGGCTCATCTGAGCCCGGGAGCCAAAACGCCTCAACCGTTTGCCCCCACCAACCTTTACCTATTTTATTGGCCCCTTATCCCAGATTCATGGCTCTGTCCATGCTTGCTAGTTTCTTTTAAAGCTCTTTCATCAAAATAAAAAAAATCTAGAGTATGTGAATATGCCAATGAGATGTTAATTAAAAAAACATATTTACTCACTTCTTGATATATTTGCCCCGCAAAATATATACTACTCCATCTGTCTTTTTTTACTGTGCATATTAGCTTTATCTAAAGTCAAACTTTATAAACTTTGACCAAGTTTGTCAAAAAATATTAACATATACACCACCAAACCAATATCATGAGTGAATATATTTTCACATCAAATACAATAGGAACAAAGTTTAAATACGCTAGGGTTTCTCGTGTCTCCCGTCGATGTTGCTGCTGGTCTATCACGCCTTCTATGGTCTTAGGGCCATGGAAGCACGCTGGATCTCGGCCCTTGCTGGTGGGAGGGCTCCATTCTCAGATGATATTTTTGAGTTTTGTTAGGGTTTTTGCCCTGCTCAGAGAGACGAGGCAGTGACGCCCTAAACCCTAAACCCTAACTCAGACAGATTTTCTTAAGCTTGACTTCTGTCAAATCTAATATGTGAAGTAAATAAAAACGGAGAGAGCGGTGGTAACTTTTGTTTATGAGCACGGCAATTTTCTGGTGAAATATAAACTGAGGATATTTATCATGCTTGCCAACTAAATTTTCTATGGTCAACAAACATCTTTACCTAATAATAGTAAAGGGGTTATTGCTTCGGGTGGTACATCATTAAAATTGACCCCAAAGTTGCAAAATATTACCCACCAATGCCACCAATAAATGACAAAAACATTTTGCCAGGAATCCCTCGTGTGTGGTGCTACCTATTTAGCTTGTGTTGGTTTTCCCTTGAAGGGGAAAGGGTGATGCAACAAAGTAGCATAAGTATTTCCCTCAGTTTTGATAACCAAGGTATCAATCCAGTAGGAAACGACACACAAGTCACTGAATACCTGCACAAACAATCAACAACTTGCGACCAACGCAATAAAAGGGTTGTCAACCCCTTCACGGTCACTCGCAAAAGTGAGATCTCATAGAGATATATAAACGGTAAAGAAAATATTTTTGGTTTATAGATTGGAAAAAAGATTGCAAAATAATAGATCAGAAACTAGCAAGATGTAAACGAGATTTAATAATATGGAAAAGATAACCGGGGGCCATAGGTTTCACTGGTGGCTTCTATCAAGATAGCATATATTACGGTGGGTGAACAAATTACTGCCGAGCAATTGATAGAAAAGTGCATAGTTATGATGACATCTAAGGCAATGATCATGAACATAGGCATCACGTCCATGTCAAGTAGATCGACTCCTGCCTGCATCTACTACTATTACTCCACACATCGATCGCTATCCAGCAGGCATCTAGAGTATTAAGTTCATAAAGAACGGAGTAATGCATTAATCAAGATGACATGATGTAGAGGAATTAACTCAAGCAATATGATGAAAACCCCATCTTTTTATCCTCGATGGCAACAATACAATACGTGCCTTGCTGCCCCTACTGTCACTGGGAAAGGACACCGCAAGATTGAACCCAAAGCTAAGCACTTCTCCCATTGCAAGAAAGATCAATCTATTAGGCCAAACTAAACCGATAATTCGAAGAGACTTGCAAACATATCAAATCATGCATATAAGAATTCAGAGCAGAACCAAATAATATTCATAGATAATCTTGATCATAAATCCACAATTCATCGGATCTCGGCAAACACACCGCAAAAGAGTATTACATGGAATAGATCTCCAAGAACATCAAGGAGAACATGGTATTGAGAATCAAAGAGAGTGAAGAAGCCATCTAGCTAATAACTATGGACCCGAAGGTCTGTGTAAACTACTCACGCTTCATCGGAGAGGTGATGGTGTTGATGTCGAAGCCCTTGATATGTCCATTTTGCATCATGCTTTTATATCAATATTTATTGCATTATGGGATATTGTACACATTATGTCACGATACTTATGCCTATTCTCTCTTATTTTACAAGGTTTACATGAAGAGGGAGAATGCCGGCAGCTGGAATTCTAGGCTGGAAAAGGAGCAAATATTAGAGACCTATTCTGCGCAACTCCAAAAGTCATGAAACTCCACAGAAGTTATTTTTGGAATTAATAAAAAATACTGAGCGAGGAGGCCACCCACCATCCACGAGGGTGGGGGGCGTGCCCCCTGCCTCATGGGCCCCCTGGCAGGCCTCCGGTGCCCATCTTCTGCTATATGAAGTCTTTTACCCTGGAAAAAATCATAAGCAAGCTTTTGGGACGAGACACCACAGCCACGAGGCGGAACCTTGGCGGAACTAATCTAGGGCTCCGGCGGAGCTGTTCTGCCAGGGAAACATCTCTCCAAAAGGGGGAAATCATCACCATCGTCATCACCATCGATCCTCTTAGCGGGAGGGGGTCAATCGCCATCAACATCTTCACCAGCACCATCTCCTCTCAAACCCTAGTTCATCTCTTGTATTCAATCTTTGTCTCAAAGCCATAGATTGGTACCTGTGGGTTGCTATTAGTGTTGATTACTCCTTGTAGTTGATGCTAGTTGGTTTATTCGATGGAAGATTATATGTTGAGATCCTTAATGCATATTAATACCCCTCTGATTATGAACATGAATATGATTGGTGAGTAGTTACATTTGTTCCTGAGGAGATGGGAGAAGTCTTGCTATAAGTAGTCATGTGAATTTGGTATTCGTTCGATATTTTGATGAGATGTATGTTGTCTCTCCTCTAGTGGTGTTATGTGAACATTGACTACATGACACTTCACCGTTGTTTGGGCCTAGAGGAAGGCATTGGGAAGTAATAAGTAGATGATAGGTTGCTAGAGTGACAGAAGCTTAAACCCTAGTTTATGAGTTGCTTCGTAAGGGGCTGATTTGGATCCATATGTTTCATGCTATGGTTAGGTTTACCTTAATACTTATTTTGTAGTTGCGGATGCTTGCAATAGGGGTTAATCATAAGTGGGATGCTTGTCCAAGAAAGGGAAGTACCCAAGCACCGGTCCACCCACATACCAAATTATCAAAGTAATGAACACGAATCATATGAGCGTGATGAAAACTAGCTTGATGATAATTCCCATGTGTTCTCGGGAGCGTTTTCTTCTATATAAGAACTCATCCCGGCTTATCCTTTGCTACAAAAAGGATTGGGCCACCTTGCTGCACCTCATTTACTTTTATTACTTGTTACCCGTTATGAATTACCTTATCACAAAACTATCTGTTACCGATAATTTCAGTGCTTGCAGAGAAAACCTTATTGAAAACCGCTTGTCATTTCCTTCTTCTCCTTGTTGGGTTCGACACTCTTACTTATCGAAAGTACTATGATAGATCCCCTACACTTGTGGGTCATCAAGACTCTTTTCTGGCGTCGTTGCCGGGGAGTGAAGCACCTTTGGTAAGTGGAACTTGGTAAGGAAAAATTTATATAGTGTGCTGAAATTTACTGTCACTTGTTACTATGGAACATAATCCTTTGAGGGGCTTGTTAGGGGTATCTTCACCCCGACCATTAGAGCAAAGAGTTGCTCCTCAACCTACTGAACCTACTAAAAATGTTTACTTTGAAATTCCTTCGGGTATGATAAAGAAACTACCAGCTAATCCTTTTACAGGAGATGGAACATTGCATCCCGATTTACACCTAATCTATGTGGATGAAGTTTGTGGATTATTTACGCTTGCAGGTATGCCCAAGGATGTTATCAAGAAGAAGGTCTTCCCTTTATCTTTGAAGGGAGAGGCATTGACATGGTTTAGGCTATGTGATGATATGGGATCATGAAACTACAACCGATTGAAATTGGAATTTCATCAGAAGTTTTATCCTATGCATCTTGTTCATCGTGATCGTAATTACATTTATAATTTTTGGCCTCGCGAAGGAGAAAGCATCGCTCAAGCTTGGGGAGGCTTAAGTCAACGTTATATTCATGCCCCAATCATGATCTCCCAAGAGAAATGATTATTCAAAAAAATTATGCTCGGCTTTCTCTCAACAATCGCTCCATGCTCGATACTTCCCTACTAGAAAAAGGCATGTTAGTGGCGCACCTATTTTGGCTATAAATGTCGCACTATAGGTGCGCCACTATTACCACGCCACTAGTAACAAATACTAATGGCGCACCTCTGGTGCGCCATTAGTATTGCAGGTAACTGTGGCGCACCTTGTAGTGCGCCATTACTATTTCTATAGGTGCGCCACTAGACAGCATGTGCATTCGGTTTTTTCGGTTTGATTCGGTTCAATTTATATGGTTTTCGGTTTATACGGTTTTTATACTTCGGTTTATATGGTTTTATACATAGATATGGTTCGGTTTCGGTGATAACCATTTGCTTTCGGTTTGGTTTCGGTAATAACCAAAATAACCAAAGTTGACGCGAATTTTTAATCAACACGTGGTTTGGCCACATGGAAAAACAAATTTAGTACTTGTCCAATACAACTACAACCTGGTTACCTACTTGAAGAAATTCTGAAACATGTAAGAATTTATGTTCCAGTACAACAATCTAGTAGAAGACTACGAGTACAACTACAAGCATTAATTTAGTACATGTCCAGTGAAACCACATGAAGAAATTCTGGAACAAAAACTTGTCCAGTACAAGCACAAGCAGAACTAAACATGCCCAGTACAAGCAAAGTTCTAGAACATAGAGATGGGGATTGCTAGTAATAGTATATCATGAGCCATTTTTGAAAGGCCTAGTACATGCCCAGTACATCAAGATAACAAACTTGATAGCAATTGTTTCATCAAGATAACAAACTTGATAACAAACTTCAGGAAAGTACATGTGCAACACACGACAAAGAAACAAAAGGTGCAGATTGAGATAAAATGGCATTTGTTTCATCACTTCAGGGCTTCAGGCAGCAACTTTCCACTCCAGTTCCATGCATGAAGATCAATCAATCGATATTGTCACATTATCATTTAAATGAATGGCACCCACTTCTATTAAAACAACAGAAATATTGCATGATCAATTGAATAGCATTAATGTTGCATGATCATTGAAGTAATTGAAATACACATTCATTTAAATACCTTCCTCCAGCCTGGTCAACTCAGCAAGATCAGCTTCAACATTAATACACTTAGAACTTAACCAATCTTGTGTGCATATCAATGACTGCAGTGTCGCTGGTGTTAAAGAGCTTCTGAAGTCATCGAGAATACGACCACTAGTGCTGAAAGCTGATTCAGAAGCAACCATAGAGATGGGGATTGCTAGTATATGACGAGCCATTTTTGAAAGGACGGGAAAGCGAGGAGCATGGCACTTCCACCATTCAAGAAGGTCAAATTCAGCAGTCGGCTCTTCTGTGTCCTCAGCTAGGTACTTGTCTAATTCAGTTCTGGTATTTGTGCTAGTGCTTCCCTCTCTGCAAACTCTCATTCTTTTCTGGTTGTATCGTGACCTCACTAGAGAATTTTCAGAAGCATTTCTCAACAGTCTCTAGCATTATAAATGTGGAGTTCCATCTAGTAGCCACATCAATATTAATGAAACCTCTAAAATTTTCAGAAGCATTTCTGAACTGTGAAGTGCATCCATGCCTTTGACCTCTTCCGACTCCCCCCCCCCCCACACTGCTAGGGGTAACATCAGGATCTATTGAGAGAGGTTGATCAGCAGCAGAACCAGCACCAAGGTTAACTCTAACACTCTCGGACACCTGAAAAATAAGTCATCCAGCAGTATTAGTGACCATCAGCAGAACCAATACTAAAAAAGTTGCTGGAAAACTAAATAGGATTATAGGAAACACCCATGTTCAGTAACAAACTAGTGAAACCATGCATCCATCCATGCTCAGTAACTAAGTAGGAACTAACACCACACATCCATGGGAGATGATTACCATCCGGTCGCGGTGGCTCGCGTCTTCCTCGGGCTCCAACGGCGGCTGTGACGGAGAGCTTCACCTATGGTGGGGAGGAGCGGGGCCCAATGGATGCGCACGCCAGAAGCCCAAAAGAACCTGCGGTCGGGAAGATGCTACTGCAAGTCATCACATCTATGTGTGTGTTCGCTACTGAACAACTCTTCTACCAGAGCGAATCAAGATGAAAAAAGAAAGTGCCTTACCATCCGGCGGATCGTGTCCTGCTCCGTGGAGGCGTGTGCCGGTGCACGCGATGAAGGGCGGAGGTCAGCGACGCGGAGGACGGAGGGCAGAAGTCGGCGACGCTGCTGCGTGCAATGTACGACGGAGGGCGGACGACGGCGAGGCTGATGCGCGCGATGGACGACGGCGAGGCTGATGTGCGCGACGGATGACGGACGGCGGAGTATGGCGATGCCTGTGTGTGCGACGGAGGACAGAGGATGGAGGACGGAGGGGAGCGGATGGATGCGCCGGATGGCCGGAGTGTGACCTAGCTAGGGCGCTGCCGCCACCCCGCTCTCTGCTGCTCTGCGTGTGCGTGTGGGGAATTGCTAATGCTAGGGTTGAACATTGAAGCAAGCGTGCATGAGGTTAGGCTAGGGCCTGGGGGCTGGGGCGTTGTCGTGCTGGGCCGCGAGCGATGGTCGATGGGCCTGTGCTGTGAGCTGTGATTGACTAATTCTGTGAAATCTACTAGGCCTCTCGGTTTTGTTCGGTTTAACCAAATTTTTTTAAACCAAAAAAACCGAATGCAATATGGTTTCTTATTTTGCAAATTGAAACCATAGATAAACCTGAAAAACCAGAATTTTGGTTCGGTTTGGTTTTTTCGGTTCGGTTTTTGGTTTTCAGTTCGGTTTTGCACAGGGTGGGCCACTGGTAACTTTTTTAAAAAAAAATTGATTTTTTTCCTAAATTTTAAAGGTGGGAAAATAGTAGTGGCACACCATCTAACCCCCACCGTGCACCATTGCTATTTTGAATTTTGAATTTGGATCTGGATCGCGATTTTTTTGCCCTTTTTTGCTCGTTTTTTTTTCTCATTTTTTTTGCAGGATATTTTTTCAAATTTTGTTCTCATTTTTGGATCTTGTATGTTCTTTTGTCGGAGAGGAGTTTGCCGGAGAGGAGGGAGGAGGAGGAGGTCACCGGAGAGGAGCTCGCCTACATCGTCGGAGAGGAGAAGGAGGAGGTTACCGGAGAAGAGATCGCCTGCATCGCCGGAGAGGAGGAGGAGGTCGCCGGAGAGGAGTTCACCGAAGATGAGGGAGGAGAAACCGTGAGGGGAGGGGAGGAGAGGAGGGAGGAGGAGCTCAATGGAGAGGAGGGAGGAGGAGATCACCGGAGAGGAGGGAGGAGCAGCTCGCCGGAGAGGAGGGAGGAGGAGCTCACTGGAGAGGAGGGAGGAGAAACCTTGAGGCGAGGGGAGGAGAGGAGGGAGGAGGAGGTCGCCGGAGAGGAGGAGGGGAGTATGGTGGAGGAGAGGATGGGAGATCGAGCGGAAGAGAGGAGGAGATGGAGTGGAGGAGAGATGGAGTGGAGGAGAGGAGGAGATGGAGTGGAGGAGAGGACCCCGCCCAGCCATATATCCGACATAGTAATTGCGCACCGTGGGCAGGTGCGCCATTACTAACTTTTTTTTATTTTCATTTATTTTGAATTTGGAAGGCGGGAAGATTGTGCGCCATTACTGAGTTTGATTTTTTTTGAATTTTTTTGCCTCTCTAGATCTTGAAAGCCCCGTAACTTTTTTTCTGTTAGGTTTTTGAGGATTTTGAAAATCTTCAACGGGGTTCCCCTGGTTGAATTTGGACGTAACTTTTCGAGTAGATGATTTTTCATATAAAAAACTTTTTAATCCGAGTTCGTATGCAAAAGTTATGCCCATTTTACTAAATTCCAGAGAGATTTTGCAAATAAATTCGAAATTCATATTTGTAAATTTTCCCAACAACTAGACCACATATCACATGGGAAACTTATTTTCTTTTATTTCTTTGTCATTTCCATCATTTTCTTTTATTTATTTTTAAAACTGAAAAGGCGGACCACTAGGGGGGGGGATTTGGTGGAATTTTTTGTCAAAGTTAGTAATGGCGCACCGTGGGTGTGGTGCGCCATTACTAGTTAAAACTAGTAATGGCACACCACACCCACGGTGCGCCATTACTAACTTTGAAAATAAAAATAAAAAAATTTGTTAGTAGTGGTGCACCGAGGGTGTTGTGCGCCATTACTAGTTAAAACTAGTAATGGCGCACTATCCCCTGGTGCGCCATTACTAGTTTTGAACAAAAAAATTAAAAAAATTGTTAGTAGTGGCGCACCGTGGATGTGGTGCACCATTAGTATTTAGAGTTTAATGGCGTACCTATATATGGTGCGCCACTGGCGCACCACATATGTGGTGTGCCATTAATGTCCATATTAGCTATAGGCGTTTTCCTAGTAGTGCTTCTTCTACTGGTTCTTTTATGATGAAGACTATTGAATTCACATGGGATTTATTGGAAAGAATTAAACGCAACTCTGAAGATTGGGATCTCGACGAAGGTAAGGAGTCAGGTATGACACCTAAGTTTGATTGTGTTAAATCTTTTATGGATACCGATGATTTTCGTAAATTTAGCACTAAATATGGACTTGACTCTGAGATAGTAGCATCTTTCTGTGAATCATTTGCTACTCATGTTGATCTCCCTATGGATAAGTGGTTTAAATATAATCCTCCCATTGAAGTGAAAGTAGTTGCACCTATTAAAGTTGAAGAAAAGACTATCACTTATAGAGATCCTATTGTTCCTACTACCTATATTGAGAAACCACCCTTCCGTGTTAGGATAAAGGATCATGCTAAAGCTTCAACTCTGGTTCGTAAGAGTAATACTAGAACACCTACACCACTTGAGCAAATTAAAGTTGAACCTAGTATTGCTATGGTTAAAGATATCTTGGCTGATAATATTGATTGGCATGTTATTTACTAATGTGAGGAAGCTACTAGAATTGCTAGACCCGATACTAAAAATAAACATAGACCTGTTGTAGGCATGACTGTTACTTCTGTTAAAATAGGAGATCATTGTTATCATGGCTTATGTGATATGGATGCTAGTGCTAGTGCAATACCTCATTCCTTATACAAAGAAATTATGCATGATATTGCACCTGCTGAGATAGAAGAAATCGATGTTACAATTAAGCTTGCCAATAGAGATACTATTTCACTAGTTGGGATTGTTAGAGATGTTGAAGTCTTATGTGGGAAAGTTAAATATCCCTCAGATTTTCTTGTTCTTGGTTCCCCACAAGATAGCTTTTGTCCTATCATATTTGGTAGAACCTTCTTGAATACTGTTAATGCTAGGATAGATTGCGAAAAGGATATTGTTACGATTGGTTTAGGGGATATGTCTCATGACTTTAATTTTTCTAAATTTCGTAGACAACCCCATGATAAAGAATTGCCCAGTAAGGATGAAATTATTGGTCTTGCTTCTATTGATGTGCCTCCTAATGATCCTTTAGAACAATATTTGCTAGACCATGAAAATGATATGTTTATGAATGAAAGAAGGGAGATAGATGAAGTATTCTTTAAACAAGGACTTATTTGAAACACAACTTGCCTGTTGAAATTCTAGGGGATCCTCCACCACCCAAGGGTGATACCATCTTCGAGCTTAAACCACTACCCGATACTCTTAAATATGCTTATCTTGATGAAGATATATCCTGTTATTATTAATGCTAACCTTTCAGAGCAGGAAGAGGAGAAATTATTGAAAACTCTGAAGAAGCACCGTTCTACTATTGGATATACCCTTGATGATTTTAAGGGCATTAGTCCCACTCTATGCCAACACAAAATAAAATTGGAGAAAGATGGCAAACCAGTTGTTGATCACCAACGACGGTTAAATCCCAAGATGAAATAAGTGGTAAGAAAAGATAATCAAAGATTTTGGGTTTATACAAAGTTTATGAGAAACTTGTATTTCCAAAGAAGTGAGTGGGAGCACTACAGAATTTCTGATGAGCATATGTTATTGACATATTGTTGATCGGAAATGATGTAGAATTTCTGGAAAGCATATAGGGTTGTTTGAAAGGTGTTTTTCAATAAAAACCTGGATTAAGCTACTTGAACATTGAGTATCAAGATCTATAAGTATAGATCAAAAACGCTCAATAGAACATTCAAATGAATACATACCGTGACAAAATTTTGAAGGAGTTCAAAATAGATCGGCAAAGAAAGAGTTCTTGGCTGTGTTATAAGGTGTGAGTATTGAGTAAGACTCAAGACCTGACCATGGCAGAAGAGAGAGAGAAAGGACGAAGGTTGTCCCCTATGCCTTAGACATAGGCTCTACAGTATGTTATGTCCGCACCTGAAGTGTGCCTTGCCATGAGTCAGTCAAGTGGTACAAGAGTGATCCAGGAAAGGATCACAGGACAGCGGTCAAAGTTATCCTTAGTAACTAGTGGACTAAGGAATCTTCTCGATCATGGAGGTGGTAAAGGAGTTCGTCGTAAAGGGTTACATCGATGAAAACTTTGACACTAATCTGGATGACTATGAGTAGTAAACCGGATTCATATAGTAGAGCAGTTATTTGGAATAGCTCCAAATAGCGTATGGTAGCAGAATCTACAAGATGACATAGAGATTCGTAAAGCACACATGAATCTGAAAGGTTCAGACCCGTTGACTAATAACCTCTCTCACAAGCAAGATATGATCAAACCCCATGGGTGTTGGATTCATTACAATCACATAGTGATGTGAACTAGATTATTGACTCTAGTGCAAGTGGGAGACTGTTGGAAATATGCCCTAGAGGCAATAATAAAAATGGTTATTATTATATTTCCTTGTTCATGATAATTGTCTATTGTTCATGCTATAATTGTATTAACTGGAAACCGTAATACATGTGTGAATACATAGACCACAACATGTCCCTAGTGAGCCTCTAGTTGACTAGCTCGTTGATAAATAGATGGTTATGGTTTCCTGACCATGGACATTGGATGTCATTGATAACGGGATCACATCATTAGGAGAATGATGTGATGGACAAGACCCAATCCAAAGCATAGCACAAGATCGTGTAGTTCGTTTTGCTAGAGCTTTTCTAATGTCAAGTATCGTTTCCTTAGACCATGAGATTGTGCAACTCCCGGATACCTTAGGAATGCTTTGGGTGTACCAAACGTCACAACATAACTGGGTGGCTATAAAGGTGCACTACAGGTATCTCCGAAAGTGTCTGTTGGGTTGGCACGAATCGAGACTGGGATTTGTCACTCCATATGACAGAGAGGTATCTCTGGGCCCACTCGATAATGCATCATCATAATGAGCTCAATGTGACTAAGGAGTTAGTCACGGGATCATGCATTACGGAACGAGTAAAGAGACTTGCCGGTAACGAGATTGAACGAGGTATTGGGATACCGATGATCGAATCGCAGGCAAGTAACATACCAATAGACAATGAGAATTGTATACGGGATTGATTGAATCCCCGACATCGTGGTTCATCCGATGAGATCATCGTGGAACATGTGGAAGCCAATATGGGTATCCAGATCCCTCTATTGGTTATTGTCCGAGAGGTGTCTCGGTCATGTCTGCATGGTTCCCGAACCCGTAGGGTCTACACACTTAAGGTTCGGTGACGCTAGAGTTGTTATGGGAAATAGTATGTGGTTACCGAAGGTTGGTTAGAGTCCCGGATGAGATCCTGGACATGACGAGGAACTCTGGAATTGTCAGGAGGTGAAGATCGATATATTGGATGAAGGGTATTGGAGTCTAGAATTGTTCTGGGGGTACCGGGTGACGATCAGCGTGTCCGAAAGGGGTTTCGGAGGCCCCTGCAAGCGTTAGGGGGGGTGGCTTATGGGCCAAGGGGGGGAACATCAGCCCCCTAAGGGGCTGAGTGCCCCTTCCACCCCATCTCACGTAACCTGGAGAGGTTGGGGCGCCTCCCCTAGGGCAGCCACCCCTCCCGGCTTGGGGAGGGAGTTTCCTAGGGGGTGGGGGCGCCCAAACCCATCTAGGGTTTCCCCTGGCCGCTGCCCCTCCTCTAGATGGTATCTAGAGGGGCCCCCTCTCCCCTTCCTCCTATATATAGTGAGGGGGTGGGAGGGTAGCCATACCCTTTCCCTTGGCGCAGCCCCTCCCTCCCCAACACCTCCTCCTCCTCCGTAGAGCTTGGTTATACCTTGCAGGAATACCACAAGCTCCTCCACCACGCCGTCGTGCTGCCGGAGCTCTCCCTCAACTTCTCCTCTCCCCTTGCTGGATCAAGAAGGAGGAGACGTCCTGGGGCTGTACATGTTTTGAACGCGGAGGCGCCGGCCGTTCGGTGCTAGATCGGATCTTCCGCGATTTGAATCACCGGAGTACGACTCCATCAACCGCGTTCATGTAACGCTTCCGCTTGGCGATCTTCAAAGGTATGAAGATGCACTTCCTCTCTATCTCTTATTGCTAGAATCTCCTAGATGGATCTTGGTGATACGTAGGAAAATTTTGAATTATTGCTATGTTCTCCAACACAAGCTTCATGAGAAAATCGAGCACTTCCAAGCCCAGATCTATGACCTGCAAAACCAAAACTGTGAGTATGATTATAGATTCCAGAGGATGAGTTTGGTTGCAGATTTGAGGATCCCGGAGACTCGATCATCCTTCTATGATGGAGAGCCTATGCCTTGGAAGATGGACGAGAAACCTACATCATCAACAACTCCATCATCACCACCTCCGAAGAAGGAGACATAAACACATGGGTATGGGCACTCCCCTTGGCAACTGCCAAGCTTGGGGAGGTGCCCCGGTATCGTATCACCATCACACTCCTATCTTTACCGTTTTTCTTAGTTCGATCCTTTTGGTAATATCTTGATCTAGTAGCGTAAAGTTTTAGAATGATCTAGTTTTGAGTTTTGCTTTATGATCCCTCTATGTAATCGAGTCCATGAGCTATATATAATAAAGATTAGTGTTGAGTCAAGGGCTTTGTTATCTTACATTGATCTTGTGGGAATAAAATGAAAAAGAAAGAATAAAAAGAAATAAAGAGATCATATGGATCTTATGGAGAGTAATGACTTCATATATAAAGAGTATGATGAATAAAAGTTGTTGAGAGTTGACAAACATAGTTTTGGTCGTCATTGCAATTAATAGGAAGTAATAAATAAAGAGAGGTTCTCACATATAAATATACTATCTTGGACATCTTTTATGATTGTGGGCGCTCATTAAAATATGACATGCTAAAGAGTTGATGTTGGACAAGGAAGACAATGTAATGGGTTATGCTTCTCTATATTCGAAATAAAGTATATTGTCGTGGATCATCCAACATGTTGAGCTTGCCTTTCCCCCTCATGCTAGCCAAAATTCTTTGCACCAAGTAGAGATACTACTTATGCTTCCAAAATATCCTTAAAACCTGGTTTTGCCATGAGAGTCCACCATATCTACCCATGGATTGAGTAAAATCCTTCAAGTAAGTTGTCATTGTTGTAGGCAATAAAAATTGCTCCCTAAATATGTATGACTTATTAGTGTGGAGAAAATAAGCTTTATACGATCTTGTGATATGGAAGCAATAAAAGCGATGGACTGCATAATAAAGGTCCCTATCACAAGTGGCAATATAAAGTGACATTCTTTTGCATTAAGATTTCGTGCATCCAACCATAAAAGCACATGACAACCTCTGCTTCCCTCTGCAAAGGGCCTATCTTTTATTCTTGTCTTATACATTATGCAAGAGTCATGGTGATCTTCACCTTTCCTTTTTATATTTTATCCTTTGGCAAGCACCTTGTTTTGGAAAGATCCTTATATATATATATCCAATTGGATGTAAGTTAGCATGAACTATTATTGTTGACATTACCCTTGAGGTAAAAGGTTGGGAGGCAACACTATAAGCCCATATCTTTCTTTGTGTCCGATTAAAACTCCATACGCATAAGTATCGCGTGAGTGTTAGAAATTGTGAAATACTAAATGATAGTTGAGTATGTAGACTTGTTGAAAAGGTCTTATATTGACTCTTTCCGATGTTATGATAAATTGCAATTGCTTCAATGACCAATATTATAGTTTGTTAGTTTTCAATGAAGTTTCTGATTCATACTTCACATTGTGAATAGATTGTTACTTTAGCATAAGAATTCATATGACAAAGTATATATATGTTGTTGTTATAAGAATGATCATGATGCCCTCATGTACGTATTTTATTTTATCGACACCGCTATCTCTAAACATGTGGACATATTTTTCGATATCGGCTTCCGCTTGAGGACAAGCGAGGTCTAAGCTCGGGGGAGTTGATACGTCCATTTTGCATCATGCTTTTATATCGGTATTTATTGCATTATGGGCTGTTGTTACACGTTATGTCACAATACTTATGCCTATTCTCTCTTATTTTACAAGGTTTACATGAAGAGGGAGAATGTCGGCATCTGGAATTCTGGGCTGGAAAAGGAGCAAATATTAGAGACCTATTCTGCACAACTCCAAAAGTCCTGAAACACCATGGAAGTTATTTTTGGAATTAATAAAAAATACTGAGCGAAGAAAATACCAGAGGGGGGGCACCCACCATCCACGACGGTGGGGGGCGCGCCCTACCCCCTAGGCGCGCCCCCTGCCTCGTGCGCCCCCTGGCAGGCCTCCGGTGCCCATCTTTTGCTATATGAAGTCCTTTACCCAGGAAAAAATCATAAGCAAGCTTTCAGGACGAGACACCGCCGCCACGAGGCGGAACCTTGGCGGAACAAATCAAGGCTCAGGTAGAGCTGTTCTGCCGGGGAAACATCCCTCCGGGAGGGGGAAATCGTCACCATCGATCCTCTTAGTGGGAGGGGGTTAATCTCCATCAACATCTTCACCATCACCATCTCCTCTCAAATCCTAGTTCATCTCTTGTATTCAATCTTTGTCTCAAAGCCTCAGATTCGTACATGTGGGTTGCTAATAGTGTTGATTACTCCTTGTAGTTGATGCTAGTTGGTTTATTCGGTGGAAGATTATATGTTCAGATCCTAAATACATATTAATACCCCTCTGATTATGAACATGAATATGAATTGTAAGTAGTTACGTTTGTTCCTGAGGACATGGGAGAAGTCTTGTTATAAGTAGTCATGTGCATTTGGTATTCATTCGATATTTTTATGAGATGTATGTTGCCTCTCCTCTAGTGGTGTTATGTGAACTTCAACTACACGACACTTCACCATTGTTTGGGCCCAGAGGAAGGCATTGGGAAGTAATAAGTAGATGATGGGTTGCTAGAGTGACGGAAGCTTAAACCCTAGTTTATGAGTTGCTTTGTAAGGGGCTGATTTGGATCCATATGTTTCATGCTATGGTTAGGTTTACCTTAATACTTCTTTTGTAGTTGTAGATGCTTGCAATAGGGGTTAATCATAAGTGTGATGCTTGTCCAAGAAAGGGCAGTACCCAAGCACCGGCCCACCCACATACCAAATTATCAAAGTAACGAACATGAATCATATGAGCGTGATGAAAAATAGGTTGATAATAATTCCCATGTGTCCTCGGGATCGCTTTTCTCTATATAAGAACTCATCCAGGCTTGTCCTTTGCTACAAAAAGGATTGGGCCACCTTGCTACACCTTATTTACTTTTATTACTTGCTACTCGTTACGAATTACCTTATCACAAAACTATCTGTTACCGATAATTTTAGTGCATGCAGAGAAAACCTTGTTGAAAATCGCTTGTCATTTCCTTCTGCTCCTCGTTGGGTTCGACACTCTTACTTATCGAAAGGACTACGATAACACTTGTGGGTCATCAGCCCTCCATGATCGAATCCCCCTCCGGCAGGACGCCGAAAAAGGCCCCAAGATGGGATCTCATGGGTATAGAAGGTTGCGGCGGCGGAAAAGTGTTTTTGTGGCTCTCATGGATGTTTTTAGGGTATAAGAGTTTATATAGGCGAAGGAACTAGGTCTGGGGAGCTACAAGGGGCCCATGAGGGTGGGGGGCGCGCCCTAACCCCCTGGGCGCGCCCTCCTGCCTCGTGGCCGCCTCGTTGCCTCTCCGACTTGATCTCCAAGTCTTCTGGTTTGCTTTCGGTCCAAGAAAGATCGTCGCAAAGGTTTCATCCATTTGGAATCCATTTGGTATTCCTTTTCTGCAAAACTCTAAAACTGGCAAAAAATCAAAAACTGGCAATGGGCCCTCGGTTAATAGGTTAGTCCCAAAAATAATATAAAATAGCATATTAATGCCCATTAAACATCCAAAACAGATAATATAATAGCATGGAACAATCAACATTATAGATACGTTGGAGACGTATCAAGCATCTCCAAGCTTAATTCCTGCTCATCCTCGAGTAGGTAAATGATAAAAACAGAATTTTTGACGTGGAATGCTACCTAACATATTTATCAATGTAATTTTCTTTATTATGGCATGAATGTTCAGATCCAAAAGATTCAAGAAAAAAGTTTAATATTGACATAAAAATAATAATACTTCAAGCATACTAACAAAGCAATTATGTCTTCTCAAAATAATATGGCCAAAGAAAGCTCGTCCCAACAAATTCATATAGTTTGGCTATGCTCCATCTTTGTCACACAAAATATTCAAATCATGCACAACCCCGGTTTCAGCCAAGCAATTGTTTCATACTTTAGTATTCCCAAACTTTTTCAACTTGCACACAATACATGAGCGTGAGCCATGGACATAACACTATAGGTGGAATAGAATGGTGGTTGTGGAGAAGACAAAAAAGAGGAGATAGTCTCACATCAACTAGGCATATCAATGGGCTATGGAGATGCCCATTAATAGATATCAATGTGAGTGAGTAGGGATTGCCATACAACGGATGTACTAGAGCTATAAATGTATGAAAGCTCAAAAAGAAACTAAGTGTGTGTGCATCCAACTTGCTTGCTCATGAAGACCTAGGGCATTTGAGGATGCCCATCACTGGAATATACAAGCCAAGTTCTATAATGAAAAATTCCCACTAGTATATGAAAGTGACAAAATAAGAGATTCTCTATCATGAAGACCATGGTGCTATTTTGAAGCACAAGTGTGGACAAAGGATAGTAACATTGTCCCTTCTCTCTTTTTATCTTTTTTTTGATTGGCTTCTTTGGCCTCTTTTTTATTGGCTTCTTTTTTTATTTTCTCAAACGAGACAATGTTCTAATAATGATGATCATCACACTTCTATTTCTTTACAACTCAAGAATTACAACTCGATACTTAGAACAAAATATGACTCTATATGAATGCCTCCGGCGGTGTATCAGGATGCGCAATGATTCAAGAGTGACATGTATGAAAGAATTATGAACGGTGGCTTTGCCACAAATATGATGTCATCTACATGATCATGCAAAGCAATATGACAATAATGAAGCGTGTCATAATAAACGGAACGATGGAAAGTTGCATGGCAATATATCTCGGAATGGCTATGGAGATGCCATAATAGGTAGGTATGGTGGCTGTTTTGAGGAAGGTAAATGGTGGGTGTATGGTACCGGTGAAACTTGCACGGCACAATAGAGGCTAGCAATGGGGTAAGAGTGAGAGTGCATATAATCCATGGACTCAACATTAGTCATAAAGAACTCACATACTTATTGCAAAAATCTACAAGTCATCAAAACCAAGCACTACGTGCATGCTCCTAGGGGAAGGGTTGGTAGGAGTTAACCATCGCATGATCCCGACCTTCACACATAAGGAGGACAATCAAAGAGATACCTCATGCTTCAAATTTGTTACACAACGGTTACTACGTGCATGCTACGGGACTCACAAACCTCAACACAAGTATTTCTCAAATTCACAATTACACCACTAGCATGACTCTAATATCACCATCTTCATACCTCAAAACAATCATAAAGGATCCAACTTCTCATCATATTCAACACACTTTTTATGAAAGTTTTTATTATATCCATCTTCGATGCCCATCATATTAGGACTAGTTTTATAACCCAAGAAGATTACCATGTTGTTCTAAAAGACTCTCAAAATAATATAAGTGAAGCATGAGAGTTCAACAATTTCTATAAAATAAAGCCACTGCCGTGCTCTAAAAAGATATAAGTGAAGCACTAGAGCAATATTGTCTAGCTCAAAAGATATAAGTGAAGCACATAGAGTATTCTAATAAATCACGATTCATGTGTGTCTCTTCCAAAAGGTGTGTACAGCAAGGATGATTGTGGTAAACTAAAAAAAATATTCAAATCATATAAGACGCTCCAAGAAAAACACATATCATGTGGTGAATACAAATGTAGCCTCAAGTAAAGTTACCGATAGACGAAGACGAAAGAGGGGTTGCCTTCCGGGTCATCCCCAAGCTTAGGCTTTTGGTTGTCCTTCAATTTTACCTTGGGGTGCCTTGGGCATCCCAAAGCTTAGGCTCTTTCCATTCCGTATTCCATAATCCATCAAATCCTTACCCAAAACTTGAAAACTTCACAGCACAAAACTTCAACAGAAAATCTCATGAGCTCCGTTAGTATAAGAAAATAAATCACCACTTTAAGGTACTATTGTGAACTCATTATTTACTTATATTCATGTAATATATACTATATTCCAACTACTC
>NC_057807.1:677386908-677396815 GCF_018294505.1 Triticum aestivum | reverse complement strand
ACTACTCATAGATTCATCAAAATAAGCAAACAACACGTGAAAAACAGAATCTGTCAAAAACAGAACAGTCTGTAGTAATCTGTAACTCTCAAATACTTATGTAACTCCAAAAGTTCTGAAATAAATTGGTGGACATGAGGTGCAAAAAGAATCAACTCAAAAGCCCTCTTCTCTAAAAAAATCACAGCTAATCTTGTGAGCTCAAAGTTTCTGTGTTTTACAGCAAGATCGCGTTAACTTTCACCCAAGTCTTCCCAAAGGTTCTACTTGGCACAAACCCTAATTAAAACTTAAAACCACATCTAACCAGAGGCTAGATGAATTATTTATAACTAAACAGGAGCAAAAAGTAAAGAACTAAAATAAAATTGGGTTGCCTCCCAACAAGCGCTATCGTTTAACGCCCCTAGCTAGGCATAAAAGCACGAATACACTACAAAAAAATACACTTCCGTGATGATACGTGTTTGTCACAGTAGGTCGTGTTTTTTGTCATGCATGTACATCCATGACAAATTTATGACAGAATCAAGATAGTCATACCTGTGCTGTCGTAGAAGTGTTCCATGACATCACCAAAATTATCATCACGGAAGTGTCCACTTCCATGACGATAAATCGCGTGTCACAAAAGTGCATTCGTCGAGGGTGAACGACACGTGGCATCCACCGTAACGGAACGCCGTTAAGCTATCGGGTCGAGTTTTGGATCCGATAACCCGTTAACAGCCCCGACCAATGGGAAATTTCCACCTGTAAAATTCTTATTGGCCGGACGAAACACGTGTCAGCTCGTTAGTGGGTCAGATAGGCGCCTATGATATGTCGACACGTGCCACGGCCCACCACTGGCCCATTTAGCTTACAAAGCCGGCCCGTTTGACTTGGTCAAAAGTTAATGGGCTGGCCCATGAAAAGCCTGTTAACGGTCTCTTTGCAAATAGCCCATTTTACGGCCCGTTAGGCACTAAAGGAAATCGACCCAACAATGTCATGTGGCCCATTGAATATAACACCAGCCCATTTCACTTTCGGCCCATGTATAGCCCACGACGTCTTTCGGCCCATATGAGGCCTTCATATCTTTCGACCCTTTACAGGCCCACGGTGACTCTAGCCCATAATGAATAGTAATTTTCTTTGTACCCGTTAACGGCCCGTGATTTACATGGGCCGTTTCCAGCCCATGTTAGTTTTCGGCCTATTGACGGCCCATACGTTCTTGGGCTCCTTTTCGGCCCTCGATTACTTCCGGCCTGTTACTGGCCTGTTCCCCTAATGGGCTAAATTCGGCCAATGGCAAGAGTCGGCCCGCTACTGGCATGTTCCCCAAATGGGCCAAATTTGGCCCATGGCAAGAGTCGGCCCGTTACTGGCCTGTTACCCTAATGGGCCAAATTCGACCCATGGCAAGAGTCGGCCCGTTTCTGGCCAGCCCGTCCTATATTCTGGCCCATTAACGACCCGTTATGCCTGTGACAGAATTAAGCTTTTGCAGTCCTACGACCTGTTAACGGCCCGTTACCGTGCTGGGCTGATACCAATTACGCCCGATTACGGCCCATGTAGACCCATTTATCCGACGGCCCGAGGCCCATTTATCAACGGCCCGAGGCCCACCGATTACAGGCCCATTTATCGACGGATCGTAGGAGACCCATGGATCCTACGGCCCGCATATGGCCCATGGGTAGTTGCGGCCACTAGCAAACTAGGGAAAAAGAAGACTAGGAAATTATAAATAAGGCCCAAACTAACGCTAGGCTATTAAGGCGATTGCACAGATTACATCCACTCGACATCAAAGACCGCAACCAATGCAAATATAGGGAACACCCTACACTATACAAAAATGGCTTGCTGTTTTCTTCAGCCGGTGGCTGCACGTTAAGAATAAATTTTGTATCGCACCAAAACAAATTACAACTATATAACAAAAGGAAGGTTGGCATAAAACTTAACAGTCTAGCAGATAAATGCACCACCAGAAGTTCAGAAGCTCGGTTCATTTGACCTGTCTGTTACGTTTTCATGTTGTATTGTCCGATGGAACACCATAACCCTCGCCTTCATTTCCCCTAGGCTCCTGAACAACATAGCAAATGTCTGATAGTCAGGTTTCAAAACCATGCATATCTTGACGACATTGAACAATGTTTCTCCTTGTTTCACAAAGGGCCTCTATTAGGGAATGGACTTGTGTCTGGAGCGCAGATACAACATTGCTTTGAGCTTGCATATCTTGATCATGAGGCAGTTTGGATGATATTGCCTTAACAACCAACCCAGTATTACGCAGGAACGTGCTTTTGGCACTGTTAGTGGACAGGTACTGACCCACTGCAGCAAGAGCTGACATTGCGGTTATAGTTGCCTCGCCACCTTCAGAAGGTGGCGGTTCCACCATTTTTTCCATAGCTCGCTGAAAAGTTGAGGTTTTACATTAGTAGTACCAGAACAGAAGATATTAAGGAGGCAGCAAAACCAAACAAAATAGCTTTGGTCTATATACAGAACTTATTCTGGTGAACCCATGTAAAATATTAGTTGTATTTTATTACAAAGTACATAATAAAACCAGGTTCCAAACATATGACCATGTACCATCGCTAATGTATTGTCTATTTCTTCACATTGTATTGAGGGCTAAGGATAAAGAGACAAAGTTTATAATACGGTAAGCATAGTATGACATCATTCATATCACAAAACAACTGAGAACAGACAAACAGGCAATTGTAACGTTGTGTGGGCAAGTCCAGCATGGAACTAGATTATGGGTCAAGATGAAAGGAACATCACTCCTCCCTTTTAAACCTTGTAAGGTGCAATGATACGCTAAGACTATTGTGTATAAAATTGAAAAGAGTAATAGACATTGGCTGCAAACCATGCAGTTCAAGGAACAAGTCAGAGTAAGTAGTAGTTAAAAGGCACTAGGATTAAGGACTTACAACAGCGGCTTTGACTGGTGTAGTCATGCCCTTCTTCTTGCTGGTGTGACAGTCCTTGAAGATTTCCACAGCATTTGGTTTAGGTACTTTTTGGTCCTTGCGGGCTTTCCCTGCATATCGAACAAGTCAATATAGATCTGATAATATGGTACAGCGAAAAGAGTGAAACAACAGCTAATTACAAGAGCCTCGTAGTGTGCAATATAGCTACGAGATCCTGTCATCTGTTGGAATTTCACTTTCGTACGGTTGGCCTTGTTCTTTGAACAGTTCACCTACAAGAAGATAGATTTGTGTGGCACATGTGTCAATAGGACTTCAACATGTGATCTGATCACATATATATAATGTACCTGATACTTTGGATCAGACCAGTGTTTAACAAGGCCCCTCCAGTCTTCATCCGATATATTTTCCACTGGAGATGTTTGGGAAAGTTCACTATTAGCCTTGCCTTCAAAGTGAGTTTTCCTCAAGTTATACCGATACTGTTGCAGAGCAGACTTAAAAACATGGGTGCAAGCTTGTCTGGTTGCATCATCTTGGCTATCCAACTTGAACCTCATCTGTTGAAAATTATGGGAGTCTCATTATCAGCAACCTAGAAAGTATGGGACAGAGCAAGACGATATTACTAGTTTCCATACATAACCGTACTTACAGATAAATGGTCGAGGAAGGTGTTGAACTGGGTTTCGTCTTTTTCATTCTTGTACTGAATCCATGTTGGGAGGATACGTACATGACACCTAACGGCAACCGCTGCCTCTGATACTAACTTGGCTGACTCTGTAGCATCACGTGGCCTTTTTAAACCTAGCTCAAAACGGATCTTCATTCTTCCTCCTCTAGATTTAGTTAACCTATCGAGCACTATCCCTCATGTTTGTTTCCTCTTGCGCCTAGGTGCTAGTCCAACAACAAACATAGGAAGTGTTAGTGTACATCAAACTGTGAGACTACATATAACAAAGCATGCAACTGTAACTTGACTCCAGCAACTACCTTCTTGCTGTTGAAGCTCACAAGGTTCATCTGATATTGCCAACTCGTCTTGTGCCAAGAGTGCTTGGGAAGTAGTGTCAGGTGGCAAGGGAGCTTGGGAACGTGCTGCTAGCTCAGTTGACGCACGAGTATGTCGTGCAGCTTATAGTATTGTGGTAGGTGTTGCAAGAACTAGGGTTGTCTCTGCTTGTTTGGTGGAAGCTATTTGTTTCTATTTGGCTTTTTTTGCAGTTCGTGTAGCATGGGATGTCGTGTTTGTGGAATTTTCCGTTGGACTTTCACCTTCTATTGCACCATCAGTACCAGCAGAATCTGTAGGATTCATCCGCTTCTCATTCCCTGCCATTCTTTGTTTCTTCCTCTTTCTCTATGCCATGTTAAGTCAAGCCAACAATAAAAATGAATAAAATTTAGTTCTTCAGAACAAATTGATGCGTGATGCAGACAAATAAAACTTTGATGTTAGACAACCACATGATAGGAGGATGTAATATGTATGAAAAAAAGGACAGAAGAGATAACCAGAACTATGATGTGTAAACTAAGAAGAAGACATTTCACCAAATTAGAAGCAATGCAATGGAAGGTAGACACCATATGAAAGATGCTACAAATATCGCTCTGCCAAGTTAACAGTGTCTCAGCATAAATGGCATTTAAACAAATGTGAAGCAGTACAAGAAATAAATCATATGCAAGATGCAAACAACATCACACTACCATGTTAGAGGTCTCTCGTCATTAGTGCCATTGCATATTCACAGCATTGCATATTCACAGCTTACGATGTGTAAACTAAGGAGAAGGCATTTCAACAAATTAGAAGCAATGAAAGCTAGACACCATATGAAAGATGCAAATAATATCACTCTACCAAGTTAAAACTGTCTCATCATAAGTGCCATTTCAACAAATTAGTAGTACAAGCTAGAAAAGAATGTGAGATGTAACCTATATCACACTCCGAAGTCAAACGTGTCTTATGATAAGTGATTGTTGCAGGTTACACAACAGTAGTAATTTGATGTAAGAACATGGTGTGATAGACAGATATTGTATGTTCTAGAAACAGGAACACGTGTCTTATTCAAGTATAATGTGTAAAGTAAGCAGATGGAATTGAACAAAACTAGAAGCAATACAAGCTAGACATCACACATAACATGCAACCACATATAATAGTGCCACGTTAGAGGGAGCACCAGTGATGCTGCACTAGGGGAGACGTGCTCATCATAAACACAGCTTTGTTGAGTGTCTATGCATGTGTTGTCTTGGAAATCATCTTGGGGGTGTGGAGGAGTAGAAACTGTGGAGGCCCTCCATTTGGAAGGAGCACCTTTATCCGCTGCCTTGCTAACTTCCTTCCGCTTTATTGATTTTGAATTGTCAAGTAAAACCGACAAGAAAAAGCAATAAAATTCTCTCTTCAGAACTCATTCATGCATGATACTGACAATCACTACTTTGATGTAAGGCAAACACATGATACCAGGATGGAATATGTACGAAAAACAGGACGGCATGGCATGTTCACCACTGTTTGTGTAAACTAAGCAGAAACCATCCCAGCAAATAAGAAGCAATGCAAGCTAGACATCACATGAAAGATGCAACCAATATGACTGCCAAGTTAAAAGCGTCCCATCATAAATGGAATTTCAAAAAATTAGAAGCAGCGCATAAATCATGTGAAAGATGCAACTAATATCGCACTGCATATACTAAAGGTGTCTCGTCATATTGATTGATGCCGGGTACAAAAAAAACAATAGTTTTATGTAAGGACAAGCTTAATGGCCAGATGTACTATGTACTAAATACAGGAAGGCATGTCACATTAACAGGTATAATGTCACATTTACAGGAGTATAAGCTAAGCAGACTAGCACATGCAGTTTAACCAGATTGGACGAATTACAATCTAGACACCATATGCAACATGCAACCACATATCACGCTACCAAGTTAGAGCAAATACCTGCAATGCTAGTGTAGGGGAAATGCTATAATCAACTACAGAGCTACGTTCACTATCTTCATCTAGCATTTCTGTTTCTTGAGAATCATGTCGGGAGGCTGACGCTGCATTCTTTAAATGAGGAGTAGTCCCCTTGCCTGCCTGCCTCGTCATAAGTGATTGATGAGGGATCCACAAGAACATTAGTTTGATGTAAGAACATGGTTAATACACAGATGTACTAGTATGTACCAAAAACAGAAAGGCATGTCATATTCAAAGGTATAATGTGTAAGCTAAGCAGATGCAATTTAACCAAATTGGAAGCAATACAAGCTAGACATCCGGCTGGAGTGGTGAACATGATCATCTAGGACCTGAGAGCCTAGTGGGATGCGGGCTGCTTCGCCACCATCGCGGCTTTTTAGTTGGCTTCCAGGCGATGCCTGTCTTTGCTGGGCTTGTCATTGGCTCGGCCAGTGCCCTGACTAGCTATTTGTCTTCTGGTGCTCACGGGATGGTGGTTCATGTAAAAAATATCTTTCCTTATCTTAATAAAGACCGACTTCGGCCTTTCGAATACAAGCTAGACACCAACATGCAACCACATATGACACCGCGAAGTTAAAGCAAGCACCTGGGATGGTGGTTCATTGCGAGCGAGGTCATCAACTACAGAGCTATGTTTACCGTCTCCATCTGCTAACACTGCACCCTTTATAGCATTGTAACGTGTCTTGCCTACCCGTATACCAAGCTGGAGTGACTTTTCTCTTTTCTTTGCTGCTTCTCTTTCGGCAGGAGAGTCTGAAATACCCTTGCATAAAAACACAATAGGGAGAGTATGGGTGAAGTGTGTGCATAACTAGTGCACTGTAAAAGTAGCAGATAGCAGGTGGCTTAAAAATAAATGAAAGGAGACATATGATAGATCTACAACATTGCATGGCAAACAAAATTAGATTCTACTCTGTATGATTTTGTAATATATGAGCACAGGAAATGTAGGTACTCCTCCAGCACACCACCACATATGGTCATATCTAAGATAACAGTCGACTGAAAATAAATAGGTCAGTCGATTTTTTAATGAACCGTACGATCTATAAGGAACGGACAGATGGCCTTCATCTACCTCCCGCCAATCACTATTGACGATCTTTCACGAACCGCCAGCGACCACCGGCCCAGACCCGTGCCTCCGCTGCCCCGCCCTCCCATCGACCTCACACCACCTCCGTGCTTGGCAGTGCCCCCAAGCCATCCCTTTAATCCCGGCCGACCTCCAGATCGGGCGCAAGTAGCTCTAGGCCACAGACACCCCTAAGATAAACACCAAGGCGCTGCTTCCCCGGCGTAATAGTCGTACTAGCGCCTGTTACGCTGGGGAATGATTCCGTTAATTGGGAATCAACTGGCTAGAAATTGAAATTCAGGGGGGCGACGGACCTCTAGATAAGGTGAAATAGTATATGAGGATAAACCTTGTGCATCGCGAGTTACTAGGAACATCTAGTATCAAGAAGAAGCGGTCAACTAGTGTCTTTTGTGGGATGAATACCATGCAAGCAGAGACGTAAGATTTGCACGAATAAGGGAAGAGGAGTACCTTCTTCGGTTGCCGGTGTGCTCACCTCCACATGTCGCACCGATCTTCTTGTTTTTACTGGGGAAACCGATCTTCTAGAGGGTGCATGCTTGGAAAAACCCATGGCCAAATTGTTGACTGTGTTGCCGTGGTTGTATGTCGGCGGAGGGGAAGCAGATCCGAGGCGGCGAAGGACAGCGTAGAAGGAACAGCTCTGGTATGGTGGAGGGTGGCGAAGTTGGAGCTGCAGGGGTGAGGCGCAGGACGGCGTGGTTGAAATGGCTCAGGTATGGACGGCTCGGCCTCGGCTTCAACTACTAGCCGTGGAGGGCGTTGCGGTTAACGTTGCGGTGGACGACGACGTCGGGGTATCGGCTCCCGCGTGATGGAGGAGGGTGGCGGTTGATGGGTGGGATGGGGTGGCGGACGGAGGACGCCGGGGTTTTGCGGCTGGTGGAGAGGTAGTTTTGGCGCCCACGGAGTACGAATGGGGAATCAGACAGGTGGGGGGAACCATGTTTCGGTCTGGGACGCGCTTGTTTTTGGCTTTTTTTGAATAGAAGATGGGACGCGCTTGTTTGAAATTTGGGCAAAGTACAAACTTTGCCCCCCTCTTAAATTTCGGACCTACTGCGGGTCGGGGGTAGGATGGTAATCCCAGGTGTCCCAAATAGTGGGCGGGAGCGATTTCAGCCGCACACATGTGTGCTTAGGCGGCCATTGTGTATGAATGTTTTTCGGAGGCGGTTGCGTGGCGTCTAGATGAAGCTACAAACCTACCCTGGTTTAGACCTTTGGACGCCGGGCCGGTAGGTTTCACAGGTCGGAGTTATTAGAAAAGTAATTTCCTTGTACTACCAAACATTGGTCTCACGCGGTTTCGGGTGAGTAGAGGCTCTTTTGGCGCTTCGTTCGAAATTTTGAAACACAAGCATTCACGTTTAGACTACTCTTGAACTACGAGGATTGACCTAAATAGACAATGTTATATTTGACCATGTATGTTTGAAAACCTCATTAAATTATCCGCTTCCTTTTGAATTTTGACACTTGAAAATCCTATAACTACGATTATTTTGGAATCGAGGAGCTAAATTTTAATCTATTTTGTACACGACTACATATGCTATTATGTACAAAATCAGAGCAAAGATTGGTACCCCCATAGTTTAGGTATGGTTTACAAATGCCATGATATCAAATTCAAATAATTGAATGGACTTCATGTTGAATTCGATTTTTTAAACCACCTTAGGTTGAATTCAAATGTATACTAGTTCATAGGTAGCTATTTCTAAAAGTCCATTGTGTAACTTTCGTATGTATAATGTGCTTTACACACACAACATGAACTATACTCACGTTTATATTTGATTGCTAAAGCGATGCATTGTCTGGAGTTCAAAATACTAACTATGTGGATCAATTGTGTCAAATAATAACATAGACATGCTCAAATTCGATAGAATCTAGATGTCTGATGGATCAATGACCGCTCCTTACGTGAATTGCAAATATCATGATCCCATCCTAATATTTGGATACAATTTATATCTTTAATCAATGTGTAGAGCAGTCTTTTACGTGTAGTTTCACTCTCCATCGGTGGTCTCTCACACATGCTCACACACTCTCTCCCGACGTGTCTTTCTCGCACACATTCTCTAGATATAACCCTCCCTCCCTCTCGTAACCATTTACAACTGTTTTCACTAACCTTTATCACAAGCACTCTTCCTCTCGCAAACATACTCACGCACAATCCTCATTGACCCTTTCTATATACATGGACCTTCCTACGTGTCTCATGTACGCACATTATCTTTACGCCTGTCTCTCATGCATTATCTCACACCTCTCTTCCTAATCGACGAGTATGATTCTAGCAGAGCATTCTGTAGGATGCCCCTTAAAGTTAGGTTGGATGAATAGTAATATCAGAGATAGAGGGGTTACCTTAGTCCGAGAACCTAGGGTTACAAATCCTAGCCGGCTTTGTCAATGGACACAAAGTCCTTCACAATTCTGCTATCTTTGTCTTGTACGACTAGTCATCCATGGGACTTCCTAAATGTGTCATGGGCCGACCAATGTGGCGCGGGACGGAACCGAACAAAGGGCCTCACCTCGACCCACCGGACCTCACGCGGTGACACACCCTCTGCCCCAACGTGTCATTATCTTCTCACACCCACACATACCAATACAAACACCACACACACACAAAAATTCTCCTAGTGCCTCTATTCCCTCCCCCTTGCATATACACACTCAAGGGAATGGAATCTCTTATCGTGACGTCATATTCGTCTCTCCCTCTCTAGACCACCCTCATTTCTCGTGCTATCTCTCCCACCCCCCCCCCACCCCGTCGGCCACTCTATCCATGCCTCTCTTGAA
>NC_057807.1:677377904-677386691 GCF_018294505.1 Triticum aestivum | reverse complement strand
CTCTCTTGAATACGTAACACACACACATACCTCTCTAGGCCCCGCCAAATGCATCAACTACACATTCACACATGTTACATCACGTACCCCATTGATCTAAAAATCCCTCTCTTCACGGTTATTTCGCATACAACATTCCTTTTGAACAAAGTGTGGCCAAAAAATTATTTTAGAGTTTCTACATATATACAACATTACAAAGTTATATGGAGGAGTACGAACGCTAATTTGCATTGCATTGTGCCCACAATGATATTTATTCCGCACTATGAATTTGTATATTTTTATACTATATACAAAGTTAGTCATAATAAAGAGAAACAAAGAGCATCTCTCTCTCCATCGCATACCCCCCCTTGTACGGCCCTTTCACGTATGCACACAAAACTATCACCATGTCCTCTAAAAGTAAGACCCCAGAAAATTCATGCGTGTTTCATCTTTCTCTCGCGATATATGCAATGATGATCATTGTATTTGAAGTGAAAGCACGATACATACATTGGACTTCATAATCCACTCATTACGGTCACCATTTACGTTTAGTGGTTATTATACAGTCACGGGCTCACCGTACAACTTTGTATTTGCTCATGACATCACTAGTTGACCAGTTGAATGCTCCACGTGGCACCTAATCTAGTGTTGCATCACATTATCTCACTAACATCGTGCCCACCTGTCGACTTGTATCTACTCTACATCTACACTATTATAAAATACTTAAAATACACTCTTATAAAAAATAGAGTTGGTGATGATGGTGTGCCTGTCATCCTGCAATATAGGACGTCCGATTTATATCTGACGGATAGGAAAGAAACTATGGCAGTTTTGCAAAAAGGTATCCACACACCTCTCCCCATTTGCAAATAAGGCCTTCCCTCGTTCATCCTTTTCTCTCACAAGATAAACAAGTCATACAAATGCATCTTGATGTTACGTGCAACGCACGGGCATCTTGCTAGTAAGAATGAAAACAAATGACAAAAAAATATTTTGACGGTGGTGTGAAGTCATGACCGCGAGCACAACGGACAAGGTGGCCTTGTATTGGTATGCTGAGCCATCTGTTTTAACGCACAGGAGCTGGTGTGGTGATTATACACACACACACACGCATGCACACGAACTCCATCCATGCAACACTCACACAAACACATGCGCCCACGCACGCACGCAACACTCACACGTACACACGCAGCCACACACGCACGCAACACTCACACGCATAGACGCACGCATGCATGCACACACCAGTACACCACACGACCAACACACACTCTCATGCTCAAGTGCTCAACCTACACGTGCATGCGCACACATCAGGCCCTGACAGACACATACACAACCAGGTGATTCCCGCGCGCGGGTTGGAGCCTTGTCGCGCCTGCGTAAATTTGTGTTTATCTGACCTTTTCCCTATGCGAACTGATAGGTGGGACCCACAAGGAACATGGTCAATTTAACTAGTCAACATGGCGCCATGCAGACTATTTGGCCGGTCAACAGAGTGCAATCCGATGCTGAACTGTGAGCAAGTGACCGGATAATCACCGCAAAACGTATATAGTGACCGTAATCAGCTTATTCTGAAGTTCGGTGACCGTACTACGCTTTTCTCTCTGTAGGCCCTCCAAAACTACATCTCTACATGTTCTCGCATGTTACATCTAACAACTATGCAATACAGCACTACTACTACACTCTAACACAATAAATCATATGCATTTTTAGTTTTACTAGATATCATATTGTTACTTATAATTATTTAGTTTGCATACATTAAAATTGCCTTTGAAATGTATGGCCAGTATCATCTACCGCACGGGTAAAATCCCACCCTTTCCTGTTTAATCGGTTTTGTATCGATGGATCATGCGAAACGGCAAAACTATAGTACTATACAGTACAAGTGACAGTTCACTGGGCCGCCGTGTCGTCTACTCCTCCATCGTAAGAGTGGAGCGCTCGCTTTCATTAATCTTCTAGTCCCTTTCGCCGACATGTGGGACATCAAGCTACCGGGTCCATGTGCCATACCGGAATACAGTGCAGAGCAGCCGGGGTGAAGCACCCCAGTCATGGCGCGGGCGTAGTAAAGAGCAATGAGGCGTCAAATCAAAAAGTTGCACCTTTCCCGCAGTTAAGTTGGAGGGACGAAGTAATAATGCTAAAAAAATAAGTTGGAGGGACGAAGCAACCATCATTTCACTTGTTGCTGAATCCGCTTCTCCCTCATCTTCTTCAACTTAACCACGTGTTGCTTCTGCCGTTGTGCTGCCTCATGTGGGACGCGGATCAGCTTGGTCGCTTCTCCCTCATCTTCTTCAACTTAACCACGTGTTGCTTCTGCCATTGTTCTGCCTCATGTGGGGCGCGGATCAGCTTTGTAAAGCACTGACACGTGGCACCGCATGTTAGCAAACCGCCAGGACAACGTCCTCCGAAAATAAGAAACCTCCCCCGCCATCCGCGCGGCAAAATCACCTCCTTTTTACTAATCTTTGATTCTATAATTTTTTAGATCAGTATAATTGAGATTTGTATAGATAGCACACAGGAGCAAAACCAAGTGGTACGGTTAAGGGCATCCACAATGTGTAGACAAATGTGAAAATAGCTTTTGGCATCGTGGGAACCATTGTGGACGGCGTTGCCAAAGCCAAAAAGATGGAACCGAAGCTCCCTGATTGATTGATTGAAGGAATAGTAAAATGCAACGTCTCTCCTCTTTCTCCCATGCTTGGATGCATGTAGGAGTAGTACAATATAGAGCACAGAGTCTACTCCCCTGTCCCTTCTATCACAAATCACAAAGTAGTGAGGCGTCAAATCACAAAGCACGGACGAAGCAACTATCATTTCACTCCTCGCTGACTCCGCTTCTCCATCGTCTTCTTCGAGAAACCATCTCACCGCACTAGTACTCCTAGTAGTAGTACTAGTAAAGGACTTCCTGGATGCAAATAAGGCGGTTGTCTCGACTTGCAGGCGGCACTTGCGAACGACTTACCGTGGTCTCCCTCAATGGCGTTCTCCGTCGAACGCACTTCGCCAAACCACAAAAAAAAGTCGTCGACGTCACCGCAATGGGCAAGGAATTCAAATATAGTTACTACCTCCATTTTTTTATACACAAGGCTAGTAATATCAAAATTACAATTTGCAGAAGGCCACTAACACTAATCGAGGCAAAATTGATGGGGTTAGCAACCAAGGACATTAATATCCCCTGCATGCATGCGGAAGTGAGAAGGTTCGTTTGCATGGCGCTACATTAATCAAGCGATGAGGAGTGAGATGGTTAGTTCTTTGGTCTTTCGAGAAAAAACATGCATTAATTGACACGTGAAATGAGGATTTGTATCGAAGGAAAACCCCGCCTTTATTTTTTAACACTAGTGCTCCTAGTACGTACTACCTCCGTCCCGGTTTATAGGTCCCTTTTATAGTTTGTGCCAAATTTTGACTAAAGATTTAACTAACAAAATGTTAATGCATGTCAAGAAAAATTATCTCATTGGATTCGTATTTGAACATAGTTTTGAAAAATATGATGTTTGGTGACATGCGTGAACATTTTCTTAGTTTAATCTATGGTCAAAATTTGGCACGAAATACAATGGGGAACAATAAACCCGGACAGAGGTAGTACGTACTTATCCTGTTTGGGTCTAGGCCTTGCATTGCCAAACTTCGCCACACATTTTTGCCAAGCTTGCCTAAAGTTTTCAAAATGAGAAGGAGGTACACTTGCGCACGGCTGTCGCGGTCGCACCGCACCCTCACACGGTCGCTCCTACACGCCGCGGTCGCACCGCACCCTCACACTTCGCTCCTGCACGCCGCAAACCCAACCAAGGGAACGCACCCTCACTGACACGTGCTGTCGCATGTGAACAAACCAAACTCAGCCATCCTATCACTGACACATAATTTTTGTTCATAGAGTATGTTTATCCAACCGGAGTATCCGTACGGCCCGTGCGGTGGTCTGTTGGGGAAGAAGAAGAGGTGAGAAAGAAGGAAAGAAGGGTTAGGAGACGTAGGATATTCATCCAACCGCCTGAAATGGTAGACTCAGGCGACTTGCATAACAAATAGTATGTTTTTACACAGCAAAAGATCCATAATAATAAAAACAACAACATAAAGAAAAACTATCACTGCTCGCGGAAAGAGACGGACTCGTCGTCTTTGGCTGCCGGCGCGAACCAGCCGTCATTGCCGATGTGTGTCTCCGCACCGTGGTTGTCCTCGGCCTCCAGCTACTCGTTCAAGCGGAGCGTGCGGGCGCTCTACACGGACGAGCGCACAGCCCGGTTCAAGTCGAGGACGTCCGGTTCCGCCTGCAGGAGGGCCTCGATGGCAGCGGCATCCGCGCGCTCTGCGTTGAGTCGAGCCTCCGCCGCCCGGTTCAAGTCCAGGACTTCCGGTTCCGCCTGCAGGAGGGCGTCGATGAGAGCGGCATCCGCGCGCTCCGCGTCGAGTTGAGCCTCTGCCGCCCGGTTCAAGTCCAGGACTTCCGGTTCTGCCCGCAGGAGGGCGTCGATGAGAGCGGCATCCGTGCCCTCTTTATCGAGTCGAGCCTCTGCCGCCCGGTTCATGTCCAGGACGTCTGGTTCCGCCTGCAGGAGGGCCTCGATGGCAGTGGCATCCGCGCGCTCTGCCTCAAGTTGAGCCTCCGCCGCCCGGTTCACATCCACGACATCCGGTTCCTCCTGCAGGACAACTTGATGGCAGCGGCATGTGCGCGCTCCGCGTCGAGTTGAGCCTCTGCCTCCCGGTCCTCCTTTAGTATCGCCATGTTGAACTGCTGGTCCGCCTGCACCATGGGGGACTCGGACGCCGGCACAAAGTCGACGTCCATCATCTCATACCCATCTGGGGCCTTCTACGCCGCGACCTCCGCAGTGAACATTGGATCGGCTTCCTCCTCCTCGTAGCTTGGCTCCAGAGAACTCGGGGATTGGCCCACCGCAAAGCGTGTTTGGGAACGGAAGTCTGTGGCACCGACCGCCGCCGTGATTTCTGCGTGGTGCTCCGTCGTCAGCATCTTGTAGTAAGTGATCTTGCGGCGCACCATGGCTTTCCGTCAAACTAGGGGACGCTTGATGCGGGCTAGGGGATCGAAAGGTGGGGGAATGGGCTAGAGATTTGGTGTGGTTTTAGGTAGTTGCTGGCGTAGGACGAACAGCGAAGGTTCTGGTGTGAATAGTGGTTCCGGTGACGACCGGTCAATCGGTTTTGACTATACATCGCTCTTGTCGCGTTCGCGTTGCAGCCCGGCATGCTGGACCCTCCACGTCGCTCACCGAATGGAATGGGCTTCTTCTTGCATTTTCGCTCGCTTATGGGACCGCAGTTGAGAGCAAACCGATGTCCCTCCCCCTCCCCCGCCCGCGTCATTTATTATACCACTACTCCCTCCATTTTATGCGAAGTAAATAAAAACAGAGGGAGTATACTACGGATGAGGATCCCCTGACGTGGCCGAACCCATTGAGTAACTGACATGCGGGGCCTAGAAAGCATGGGGTCCGAAAGTAAGTGACCGAAAGGGAGGGCAAGGCAGGGATACCTACGTCAGAGGATCCACTTCCACTATACTACTTTGACCAAATGTTAGAGTAATAATATATGACATGCAACTTACACAAATGTTAGAGTAATAATATATGACATGGAACTTACACAAAGCATACAGGGTCTAATGCGTTTTTCGAGGCTAACTTTGACCACATGTTAGAGTATATAATATATGACATGCAACTTACACAAAGAATATGGTCAATTTAGTATGTGAAAGGAGTTTCCAATGATATAATTTTCACATTATACATCTCATGTACTCCCTCTGTCTAGGTGTGTAAGTCATCTTACGAAAACCAACTAATCCCAAAACACGTAGGCGTGGTGCATTAACTTCTACCTCGTTCCTTGTTTATCTTGACATATGAACCAATAAGAGATGAGGGTGTGCATGCTTTTAATGACCCGAGACTATCAAACATGACATGCAGTGGTTAGTTCATTGCATGCAATACTATTAATTAGCAAATAAACATTAATGTCTCTCGTTTTCCCCTCCTCCTTGGTCATGGTGCACAGCCTAAGATGACTTACTCACCTATGTGAAAGGAGTACTATTAATCTTGTCAATAGTCAAATTGGAAACCATCTCGAGTGAAAATCTAGGAGTACGTACGAATCTAACAATATTGATTGGGCGTTGTTGAATTTTGATACCTTTTTTAATCATAGTAGAGATACTTTGACTACACATAAAACTTATATGTAAGGTAGAACAGATAGGAGGGAGTATATTGTACGTTCAAAAAACGAAACGAACATTGAATACCATTTATATATGATTTGCGGATGCTAAGATCACCGGTTCAAAATTTTGAATCCGCCTTAGGTATCACGTGCCCCCACTCATTCCCTCTCGATTTCATCTTGGGGTCCGGAATTGAAAGAGGACTAGGGTGGGTACATGCGAATGATACTCGGTGGAATGTTCAAATGAGGCATGCGGGAGGATGGACTCGACTGGATAGCGACATGATCGATGGAGAAGAGGGTTGGAGAGGAATGAGAAATAAGCAAACGCCACATGATTACACTTTAACGGCTCAAATAAACAATAAGTTGTCTCGCTTGGCCTACATAGTGAAAGGCCTAATGTGCAATGCGGAGCACTCACGCTCAAATATGGCCGGGAAAACAGGGAAACCGACATGTGTGGCACACCCGTCGGGACGACGTAGCGCAGACTAGTCCAATGGAGGAGCTGGCCCACGACCTCCTTGCCACCGACAACCGTTCATGTGGGTCTTTGGGGCCAACAACGGGGCGCAGCTCCAGCACCGCCTCTGGACACGGCGACCGCGGTGAGCGACATGCTCATATCATCGATAGACACGGTCGGTTTCAGTGTGCCGAGGGTGGCGTTTGTGCTGTGGCACGACCAACGATATGTTTGGTTTGTGCCCAAGGTTGCCCCATCAAAGCATTGGGTAGCCAAAATTTTGGTTGAGGTATTGGTTGCCCATGATTTGGCCGACATTGGCAAGAAAAATGAACTAGAGTTGGCTAGAGTTCATTGGCATGCCAAAGAAATGGCAACCATCCAAACAAAGACCAATCTTTGGGTCATGACCAAAATTTTGGTAAGTTGCACTTTGGCCACAATACAAACACACCCCAACACCCGGCTCATGATGCACGGGGCGCCGCGACGCGTCTGTGGAGTGGTGTAGCGCGGCCAACTGCATCCTCTGGACCTGAGACCATGTCGGGTCGTCTAGATTTTTCAATGACATGCGGGGATCGCATTTGAGCAAAGGGCATCTCCAACGTTGCCACGACCGCAGCTGACTACCCTGGCACACCAAAGCCCTCGTCCCTTGCGACGTCGCGCGGTGCGTTCCCAGCCGGCGCTAGCTACCCGCATTCATGCCGTCCGTTCGTATGTCGTCGTTAAGAGGCTCGGTGCCCGAGGAACCAACTCCGGCGACTTAATGACGCACCCGGACGCTTGGCCTCACCGGAATGCGCTACTTAAAGCGGCAACGCCCAGCTAACCTCCACACCATAGTGCATCGTCCTCCTACCTGACACCACATCCGCCATGACCGCAAGTGCGAACGCTCTGCAGGAGAGCTTGTCTTCGGGGATGAAGCTCGAGGTCGGCGCCCTCGCTCAAGTCACCTCTCGCGACGCAATAGCAGCGTAGCTGGACGCGGACGCGACCGCACAAGCGGTGGCCAAGCTGGCGGCCGACAACGTGAGCACTGTCAGCCACGCGTCCTACTTGCCGCCGTCCAACGTCCGGCACCGCCGAGGTCGGGGACTCCTCCGAGGATGAGTAGGGCATGGGAGGCGGCAGGGCATGGTGTGCCAACTGGCCGGTCCGTATCCCGTGTTCTACTCTTCCTCGTCGGAGACCGCACCTTCACTTCACGGGTCTTGAACCCCTCCCTCATACACAGAGATCACAGATGGAGGACGTCGGTCGCTGCTGTAGAATAGGTTTAGAGTCGGGTTTCTTTTATTTTTCTGTTTTATAAAAGTTTGAAATGTAATGAAAACCTGCCGTATTTGCATTAATCTCGGCTGGTGTATATGATCTTTCACAATAATATACATATTGTAGGAGTACTAGTGCACGGAAGATCAAGATCTTGTGGGAGAAAAGAATGAACGAGGGAAAGCCTTATCTGCAAATATGGAGAGGAGTGCGGGTAAATTGTCATAGTTTCCTTCCTAACCGTTAGATATAGATCGGACGGCCTATATTGCAGGATGACAGGCACACCATCATCACCAACTCTGCTTTTTATTGAACCGAGACAAATCTAAAAAAAACCACTAAGCCAACCTCCCAGCATATCGCGCGGGAAAAGTCCCGGCCCCGTCGTTTTAGTCGAGATTACCAGATTACTAGTAGTAGTATCAATGGATCGCGTGAAGCAACATTTTTTTGGAGGGGGCGAAGCACCTAGTTTAAAAGGAAAAAAGGCGGTACACTCACAGCACTCCTGTCGCGGTCGCATTGCAACCCACACATGTTCGGTCCTGCACACGGCTCACGCAAATGGAACGCGCTTAGGCTTGCCTCTTCACTGACACGTGGGACTGCACTTGGAGAAACCGACCATGCGCCAAACTCCCCCCGCCCACCGCGCGAAAATCCTCCCTCCCCACACACACACAAAAATTCCCCCCAAATTCGATTCAACCGCCCTTCGGCCAAATATTCCCCAAACCCCCCTCCCCCCC
>NC_057807.1:677350150-677377688 GCF_018294505.1 Triticum aestivum | reverse complement strand
GTCCCCCCTCCACTCCATTCGCTCCGCCAAAGCCGCCCTCCCCACTGAGCCGATACGTCGGCGCCCCGGTTCGTCCAGGGGACGCACGGCGATCCTCTCGCTCCCGCAGTACGCTCTCATAGACTGTCGTCCTCTAGCCACGCCGCCACCTCTGGCTATGTTCTTGTGGAGGTGCACGGCGGTCAGCGCCACCACCGCTGGCGACGTTCGTGTGGAGACGCACGACGGTCATCTTCTCCCACGGTACGCGCATTCTAGACTGAGGCCCCGTTCATGTCGGTGTAGCGCTGAATGTTAGCTGATAGACGCTGTTAATCTCACTGTTTGTCGAAGTAGTTTACTGTCAATATGCTCTGCTTAAGAAGCTTCCTTGCCCTGTTCTGCACTCAATCTGCTTAGCTGAGATGGCATGCCAAGGCCATTAGTTGCTAAAATATCCTGCCATATATTTATTGTGACATAGATTGCCATGGTCTAGTAACCAATCTGTTAGTTGAAATAGCTCTACACCGTTTTATACTCGATCTTTGTTGCTGCGATGGCCTTTGATAGTTCGATGGCTGTGTGCTGTGGCTCATAGACTACTGAAATAGCCTGCCATAATTTAGCACTCAAATCTGTTTGTTGAATTAGCTTTACATATATTTCGCTACTTAGATCTGCTCGTCCAAATATCTTGCCATAGCTTTAGACATTGACCTAGGTATTTTTTTTCTAGACTTCATAAAAAAGCATATATGTTTTTCCTGTGATATCTAGTAGAAGAACTAATTTGTATGTCTAACAGATGGACATGACTTGGATAACTTCTGCTTGAAGATTCTCCGTTGCATATGTCAAGGGGGTTGAAAACTTCCTGAACTTTATCAGAGGTGAGTACGGTGGTCCGAAATCAGATGTGCTCTGCCCGTGTAGTAGTTGTATGAATTCAGTTACAAGACCCCAGTTAACTGTGCAAAATCATCTACACTTGTATGGGATGTCGGTCACATATACTAGGTGGGTTCATCATGGTGAAGCTGTGAACGTCAGTGTTATTGACTACGTGGAAGCAGCAGATCACCATCTTGATCTGCCTGATGCTCAGGTGGAAGAGGAGGAGGAGGTGGTGGTGGCGGAGCCAGTGAGTTTGACCAACATTGAAACAATGCTACGAAATGCTCGTGCATTCCGTGAACTTTCACCTGCAGAAGAAAAACGATGGGCCCGCATGTTGCAATGATGCAACATTGTTGTCACCCCAGGAAATAAGCTGTCAGTATTCTCAGCTATGGTCACCTTTCTTCAGGTGAAGACATCTGAGCGGATGACCAACAAATCATTCGATGCAATGTTAGCTGCTTTCCGCAAATCTTTCCCAGATGCGTCTGAGCTGCCACACACCTACAGTAAAATGAAGAATTTCCTTCGTGCAGTTGGAATTGGATATGATATGATCCATGTTTGTAAGAATAATTGTGTTCTATTCCGAAAGGATTATGCCAACTTAAGTGAATGCCCGAAATGCAAATCATCAAGATGGAAAGATGGCGATGCTATGAAGAGGGTTCCTCATAATGTTCTAAGACATTTTCCAATTACACCAAGATTGCAGATGTTGTTTCATGATGCTGAAACAAGAGAGGATGTGCTGTGGCATTCTAGGAACCAGGAGTACAGAGATCAGAATGTAATGAGCCATCCATCTCATGGTAGTGAGTGGAAAAGCTTCAATGATAAACACAAAGAGTTTGCTGCTGACCCGAGAAACATTGGACTTGGCTTAGCTTCAGATGGATTTAACCCATTTGGCCACTAGAGCGCCACATATAGCATGTGGCCAGTGCTTGTTATCCCTTACAACATGCCTCCAAATGTCTACACCAAAGAATCAAACAACATGATGGCCTTGCTCATCCCAGGTCCAAAAAGTCCTGGAAAGGATTTTGATTTGTTCATGGAGCCTCTTGTGGAGGAACTTCAATAGCTATGGAAGGGTGTTCTCACTCGAGACCTATATAGCAGCCCACCAGCTGATTTCTTTCTGCGTGATGTTGTAATTTGGTGCATCCATGATTATCTGGCTTTGGGCACTATGTCAGGGCAAACGACACATGGTTACAATGCATGTGTTCGTTGTGACAGGAATCCGCTATCATACGCAATACTTAGCAAGATCTTTTACATTGGACACCGCCGTTTCCTTGCCAAGGACAAGCCGCATCCTAGAAAATACCGAAGACATGTGTTCAATGCAAAGCATGAAAACCGTGATGCGGCAAAGAGGCTCACCGCCGATGAGTTGCAAGTGGAATTAGAGAAGGTCAGGCATATTACACCAGGAAACCATCCTGGTAATGGTAGCGGGAAAAGGAAGTGTGGCACGGTAGAAGAGAGATTATTGTTTACCCGCAGGTCCACTTTGTGGGACTTGGAGTATTGGAAAGATTTGGATCTGCGGCATAATCTTGATGTGATGCACATCGAGAAAAATATATGTGACAGCATTATCGGCACACTTCTTAATATTGAAGGCAAGACGAAAGATACCTTAAAATCTAGGATTGATTTGACACACCTGGGTACCAGAAAGGATTTGCAGGTGCAAGATGAAGGTAAACCACGGGATATGGCACCAGCTGTGTACGTCTTGGACAAGGTAAAAAGAAAAGAATTCTGCGAGGTCCTGTCACGTGTGAGATTCCCACATGGATTTGCTTCCAACCCTCAAAGGAGAGTCAGTGCAGATGGAAACAAGGTACAAGGGTTGAAAACTCATGACTGCCACGTCCTACTTCAAAGGGTTTTATCCTTAGAGGATTGGGCCGCCCTGACTTATACAGAGCAGTTGCAGAGTTGGGACAATTCTTCAGGGAACTCTGCAGTAGAAATATCAGGATAGATGCTTTGGAGTGTCTTAGAGAAGATACCAACTATCCTATGCGACCTTGAGAAGATATATCCTCCAGCCTTCTTTGATGTGATGGTGCATTTGGCTGTTCATCTACCTGATGAGGCACTACTTAGAGGTCCAGTACAGTATGGCTGGATGTACCCTATTGAGAGGCGGCTAGGCACTTTAGAGGGCTATGTTAGGAACAGAGCTAGACCCGAGGGTTCCATTGTAGAGGCCTACATTGCTACAGAAGCGTTGACATTCTGCTCAAAATACATTGAAACAGCTGATCAGCTTAGCAAAGAGGTGGGTGAAGACAATCCCGGGCTCAATGTTTTCGATTATTCTGTTCGAGTTACAGGGAAGAGTCGACAAGAGGAAAAACCTAAAGATTTGGACAAAATGGTTTGGTATATGTTGAATAACTGTCCTGAGATACTACCTTATATCAAGTAAGTGCAGTACTGCACCTTATACATCGTAATCTACTAAACTTGCAGCACATTCTTATATATTTAGATGTTTGACGCGATCACTATGTTGTGCAGCATGTACAAAGAGGAGTTACTGTCGCAAAATCCAAGAAACATTGACAAACTGGTTATGGTAGGATTTGCGAAATGGTTCAAGAATCATGTAAGCTTTTGAAGTGCACTCTCAGTTTTTTTAATATATTGAGTACATAAGATGATCAGCTTGTCTATTTTCTAACCATAGGTTAAGAAGATGCGGGAGGATGGGCAGGCAGTTGATGATGCCCTTTACTCACTAGCAATGGGTCCTGATACTCGGGTAAGACATTATGAATCTTGCGTTGTTGGAGATGTGCGCTACAACACCCTTGCACGAGACGAAGGCAGGAAGACACAAAACAGTGCCATCATGAGCACAAATACGTATGACAAAGAGACAACTGAAATGTATGCTAACATAACAGACATTGTTCAGTTGTAGTATATCTCCAGTTTCGAGGATCATCGGTGTGTGGTTCTGTTGTGCTGTCGTTGGTATAACCTGTTTTCCAGGATCGCAAAACCCAAAGCTGATGATTATTTCAAATCCATCAATGTCAAGGCGGCGTACCAGACCAACGAGCCTTTTATTTTGGCAAATCAAGCAACATAGATATTTTTCTTGGAAGACACATTTGCACGTAGCGATGACTGGAGAGTACTGCAAAGGTTTGAGCAGAGGAATTCGTTTAATGAAGTTGCATAACAAGATGATGCTTACACTGCTCCTGATGTACAAGATAACACAGATGTTCCTAATATCTTTGAGAACCATCACGTCAATGATGCCGGCAAAAAGATTGCCTGTCGTGCTGTGGACATACAAGAGTTGATCAAGAAGAAGCCAATGTTCGAGGACGTTGAGGACGAAGAAGAAGATGACACCATGGGGAATTACGATTCAGACTAATACACATGGCAAAGATGTTGCCGCTGCTGCAGCGGATGATGATTAGATTGCTTTTGTCGTATTTGCCTGTCAGAAGACGTTTTTTTATCTATTATGTGAAATTGTGTTTGCTATGACAACTGAGACCTGATGAACATGTTGTTTAGTATTTTGCTGTGAGAACATCACTTGTCATGTATGCTGATTTGTGGTTGGTGATTGTATGACAACTAAAACATGATGACATTGTTGTTTAGTTGTACTCATATTTGGCTGTGAAACTTGAATTTGATGACATAGTTTGCTGTTGGACTGCAATTTGCTCGACGTCTTCGAATGAGAACAAAGCTGACCCGACAGGGCCTCTGGTATCTATTTATTTATATGAGCAAAAGGGGATACCCCCTGATTTCCGTTAATAGAAATCATTAGATGTTCACAACACTACGCCCAGCCTGCTACACAGGTTTCATTCATTACTAGTTTCAGCAAAGTGCTCATGTCGTAGCCACTGAATACATCATGAGTGCTACATACACTTCAAATAAAGAGACAATCATCCTACAGAGCACATCGATTTTTCCCATTATCTTCACAAGCTCTTTCATCTCCTCATTGCTGTCAAGGCCGTTCAGCAGCTGTTGCTTGGCCATGATCAGAGGAACTGCGTCTTTAACCTTCTGCTCTGCATCTTCCTCTTATGTCGTTCCTTCAGTTACTTGTCCAACACCCCAACCTACTGGTATTGGGATTCCTCGCCTAACCAAATAATCAGCGTAGTTGCATTCCCCCACATCAGCAACTTCCAAGAAATACAAATCACACGAATCTTCCCTTTTCTGCACAAATAAAATTGGAAGATCATCAACCAAACTATTAAAAAATTAGCAACTGAAAGCAGCAGAACAACACTTAAACATATTATTACCCCATGATTTGGGCATTTGTAGAAGATTCGGCCAGGGTTGCAGATTGTGGTTGAGATGCGATGGATGACTCTGCGTGATTTGCAGCAGTGGCACCACACCAACGGCAGCGGGTTGCGATGAGCAATCGGCTGCGGTGCGCGTGTCGGCAGGGGTGTGATGAGACCCACAGGCGATGGTACGGGTGGCGACTTGGCGCATATCTGGTTGTTGCCTGCTGAAGAGGAGGTGGACGAGCAGCCAGCGGACATGGTTGATGCGGCCAGAGCTTCTGATGCTAGGCAGAGTAAGTAGAGAAGAGGAGAAGCGAACATTGGATATGTCAGTTTCATTACTTGCAGAGTAGCATAGCACCATATATAGTCATAGTCTAGGTTTGGATTCGAACCAGCTACTGGAGCACGTCTTTCTTTTTTCTAAAACTCGGCAACGTCTCTTTACTAGTACACTAGCTTGTTCTGTACGCCTTCCCAAGTCTTTGATTTTCTTTCCCTTTTTTGCGAGGAAGGAAGGAGGACAAAATTGAGAGTTCCTCGGACTCGAACCCAAGACCTCTCGGTTGAAAACCAAGGGTGCTAGTCACTTATGTGGCGAACGTTCCCTGTGAGGAGGACGGCAGACGAACGCATTTTCCTTGCAGTTTTCTTCCTATATATAAAAAATTATGCTACTTGGTGTCCGCTTAGTAAAAAAACGATTGTGCCAACCTTGACCGTTCGATTGACATTCAACGTCTGTCGCGTTTCTTCAGTCTCTTCTTCCTCGAGCCGCCAAAGCCAAACTAGCGCCGGCGGGACCGCCTGCTCCCGCCTCCCACGGCTGGCTGTGATCTTCCCTGGCTCCTGTTCGTTCCCGTCCGAGGCCTCACCATCGTCCTCCGCGCTCGCCGAGGCACCGCCCTTCGGTGTTGTCAACATGGTCAACAACCGAGAGGAATAAGGAGATGATTGTACATGGTGAGGATGAAAGTAGGGACCCAGCAGCGCGCGCAGTAATTTTGTTTTTTCCGGACGGAGAAGGGTATCAACTGGGTTGTGCGGGACCCATGGCCCATCTAGCCCAGGCTTTTATTTCATATGTTTAGCACATGACCAGCGCAGTTTGTTTTTTTCCTTTCTGAAAAATGGCTAGCCAGCTATTTTGTTTTTTGCAGAATAACCAACATAGGCCTACTTGCTTTTCTACGCCCTGCTAGGCCAGAAATCTTTCAAGAAGAGGAGGGATGCATTTTGCCCAGAAAATGGGATATAAGTAATAAGAAATGGGCTATAAGTAATAATAAATGGGCTATAAGTAATAATAAATGGGCTGTAAAATGAAAAAAATACAGCAAACAGGCAATTAGTTCCCAAATACTGTTTTCTTTCGGATTTTGATATTTTAAATTTCATTGTTTTTGTGCGGGTAATTTTTCATTGAATTTAAATTAAGGTATATTTAGATTTAAAATTAATTTGAATCCGGCTAGAGATTTCGGGTTGTATGCTGTTTGGGACAGATTTGGAGGCTGACTTGTGGGTCTACTAGGTTGACGTGTACTTTGGCTTTGTCAACTTAGTCCACAAACGATTCTAGCAGCAGTGACCGTTGGATGTTAATCCAACGGCCGTGCTGCTTCTTCAATATCTGATCTTCTTGCTCCAGCCGCCCAAACCAGCACCGGTGGGACTGCCTGCTCCCGCCTCCCGTGGTAGGCTGTGGTGCCGCACAGGCCGCACCGCCCCACCCTACTTCATTGTTGGCCAGGTGAGGGAGTCTTGGACTAGGGGGTGTCCGGATAGCCGAACTATCATCATCAGTCGGACTCCAAGACTATGAAGATACAAGATTGAAGACTTCATCCCGTGTCCGGATGGGACTTTCCTTGGCGTGGAAGGCAAGCTTGGCAATACGGATATGTAGATTTCCTACCATTGTAACCGACTCTGTGTAACCCTAGCCCTCTCCGGTGTCTATGTAAACCGGATGGCTTTAGTCCGTAGGACGAACAACAATCATACCATAGGCTAGCTTCTAGGGTTTAGCCTCCTTGATCTCGTGGTAGATCTACTCTTGTAATACCCACATCATCAATATCAATCAAGCAGGACGTAGGGTTTTACCTCCATCAAGAGGGCCCGAACCTGGGTAAAACATCGTGTCCCTTGTCTCCTGTTACCATCCGCCTAGACGCATACTTCGGGACCCCCTACCCGAGATCCGCCAGTTTTGACACCGACATTGGTGCTTTCATTGAGAGTTCCTCTGTGTCGTCGCCAATAGGCTCGATGGATTCTTCGATCATCAACAACGACGCAGTCCAGGGTGAGACCTTCCTCCCCGAACAGATCTTCATATTCGGCGGCTTTGCACTGCGGGCCTATTCGCTTGGCCATCTAGAGCAGATCGAAAGCTACGCCCCTGGTCGTCAGGTCAGATTTGGAAGTTTGAACTTCACGGCTGACATCCGTGGGGACTTGATCTTTGATGGATTCGAGCCGCAGCCGAGCGTGCCGCACTGTCACGATGGGCATGACTTAGCTTTGCAGCCGGACAGTAACCTGGAGGCTGCACACGAGTCCGCTCCGATCTTCAATTCGGAGCCAGCTGCGCAGATCGAGGACGGGTGGCTAGACACCGCCTCGGGGGCTGCAACCTCTATGGCGATAGAGCCAAACACTGACCTTGTCCCTCATGAAGCTCATGACTCCGAGGTGCCGGACTCCTCGCCAGACTCCAAACCTCCCGCGCCCCCTCCAACCGAATCCGATTGGGCACCGGTCATGGAGTTTACCGCTGCGGACATCTTTCAACACTCACCTTTTGGTGACATCTTAAGTTCGCTAAAATATCTCTCGTTATCAGGAGAGCCCTGGCCGGACTGCGGTCAGGACGGTTGGGATGCGGACAACGAAGAAATTCAAAGCCCACCCACCACCCACTTAGTAGCCACTGTCGACGATCTAGCCGACATGCTAGACTTCGACTCCGAAGACATCGACGGTATGGACGACGATGCCGGAGACGACCAAGAACCAGCGCCTACTGGGCACTGGAAAGCCACCTCATCATATGACATATACATGGTGGATATCCCAAAGGATGGGAATGGCGAAGGAACAGTGGAGGATGGCCCCTCCAAGAAACAGCCCAAGCGCCGGCGTTAGCGGCGCCGCTCTAAATCCCGCCACAGCAAGAATGGAGATTCCGGCACCGGAGATTTATAACACCCCAGACAGTGTCGAAGACAACCCCCTCCGGCAAGATTCAGCACAGGAGGATGGAGATGCCAGCCCTCATGAGAAAGCAGCAGACGAAGAAGTAGAGGATTACATGCCTCCCTCCGGAGACGAGGCAAGCCTCGACGACGACGAATTCGTCGTGCTTGAGGATCCCGTCGAACAAGAGCGTTTTAAACGCAGGCTTATGGCCATGGCAAACAGCCTCAAGAAAAAGCAGCAGCATCTTAGAGCTGATCAAGATCTGCTAGCCGACAGATGGACTGAAGTCCTTGCGGCCGAAAAGCATGAGCTCGACCGCCCCTCCAAAAGCTACCCTAAACGCAAGCTGCTCCCCCGATTAGAGGAGGAGGCATATGAACCTGCATCACCAGCAGACAATACGGCTGACCGACCACCCCGTGGCCGCGACAGAGAGGCCTCTAGGCCCTCCACCAGAACCGTACCCCGGCATCGCTCGAAAGGCACAAGGCCACAGGGGAATGCTCCGGACTTGCGAGATATATTGGAGGATAAGGTAAGACAATCAAGATCGATCTGTGGATCGCGTGGGCGCCCCATGATACGCGACGACAACCGACGCGCCGGACATAGTAAGTCCGGCCGGGCCGAACAAAATATACAAAGCTCTTTTGAACTCTGTCGTGATACCGCCGAGTACAGACGCGCCGCACACCCACTATGCTTCATAGATGAAGTAATGGATCATCAAATCCCCGAAGGGTTTAAACCCATGAACATTGAATCTTATGATGGCACAACAGACCCCGCGGATTGGATCGAGGACTATCTCCTTCATATCCACATGGCCCGCGGTGATGATCTCCACGCCATCAAATATCTCCCACTCAAGCTTAAAGGACCAGCCCGGCATTGGCTTAACAGCTTGCCAGCAGAGTCAATTGGGAGTTGGGAAGACCTGGAAGCCGCATTCCTCGATAACTTCCAAGGCACGTACATGCGACCACCAGACGCTGACGACCTAAGCCATATAATTCAGCAGCCACACGAATCGGCCAGACAATTCTGGACACGGTTCTTAACCAAGAAAAATCAAATCGTCGATTGTCCGGATGCGGAGGCCCTCGCGGCTTTCAAACATAACATCCGCGACGAGTGGCTTGCCCGGCACCTGGGACAGGAAAAGCCGAAATCCATGGCAGCCCTCACATCACTCATGACCCGCTTCTGCGCGGGTGAGGACAGCTGGCTAGCACGCAACAACAACCTCAGTAAAAATTCTGGCAGTCCGGATATCAAGGACCGCAATGGCAGGCCGCGCAACAAAAACAAATGCCGCATTCACGGCGACAATGGTGCGGATACGGCAGTCAATGCCGGATTCAGAGGCTCTAAACCCGGTCAATGGAAAAAGGCATTCAAAAGAACTACTCCGGGTCCGTCCAATTTGGACCGAATACTCGACCGCTCGTGCCAGATACACGGCACCCCCGAAAAGCCAGCTAAGCACACCAACAGGGACTGTTGGGTATTCAAGCAGGCAGGCAAGTTAATTGCCGAAAACAATGACAAGGGGCTGCATAGCGATGATGAGGAAGAAACCCGACCGCCGAACAATAGAGGACAGAAGGGTTTCCCCCCACAAGTGCGGACGGTGAACATGATATACGCAACCCACATACCCAAAAGGGAGCGGAACCATGCACTCAGGGATGTATACGCGATGGAGCCAGTTGCCCCGAAGTTCAATCCAAGGTCCTCTTGCCCAATCACTTTTGACCGAAGGGACCACCCCACCAGCATCCGCCACGGCAGATTCGCCGCATTGGTTTTAGACCCAATCGTTGATGGATTTCACCTCACCAGAGTCCTGATGGACGGCGGCAGCAGCCTGAACCTGCTTTATCAGGATATAGTGCGCAAAATGGGTATAGACCCCTCAAGGATTAAACCTACAAAGACGACCTTTAAAGGCGTCATACCAGGTGTAGAGGCCAATTACACAGGCTCAGTTACACTAGAAGTGGTTTCGGATCCCCGGATAACTTCCGGAGCGAAGAGTTAATCTTCGACATAGTTCCGTTTCGCAGCGGCTATCATGCTCTGCTCGGACGCACCGCGTTTGCAAAGTTCAACGCTGTACCGCACTACGCATACCTTAAGCTCAAGATGCCAGGCCCTCGAGGAGTCATCACGGTCAACGAAAACACTGAACGCTCCCTCCGAACGGAGGAACATACAGCGGCTCTCGCGGCAGAAGTACAGTGCAGCCTCTTAAGGCAATTCTCGAGTCCGGCCGTTAAGAGACCGGACACGGCTAAACGCGCCTGGAGTAACCTACAACAAGACCACCTGGCACGTTCTGCTCACGCGTAGCAATGTGGCCCCAACCCTAGCCCCTACAAAATTTCAAGACGGGTCCTTCGCGTACATCATTACGCTCTGAAGATACCATGGGCATAGGGGGAGGGGCACGACCATGATAGGCCCAGAATGCGGCTTAACCACACCAGGAGCTCTCAAGTGTGTCGTTCTTTTTTTTCTTTTCTTTTTTTTTACCACAGGACCCCGTTCATCAGAGGCCCTGTCCGGCAGTAGACCTGCCGAACTCACGATGCAACAGCCAGGGAAGAAGAAAGGCTACGACGAATATCCAGGTGGTCTCCATTATGAGCATTAAATCTGTTTTATACACCATTCCGCAGCCTACCCCTGGAGGGGGACATGTTTAATAGTCCCATCCCTTGCCTATCGCACCATTTGTATCGTTCTGCATTCATAGCAGTATTTCTTGCATAAACAATGCACCTTTTTGCTTACAATTGCATTCCTTTCTTATACATATGTTCATTTATGACATGTTGCATTCGTACACTTTGGTACGGCTAAATACAACAGGGGCTTATGTTTACCGCATCATGGTGCGATAAGTCCGAACACTTTCACAAGTGCGGCACCCCGAACTTATAGCATTATATGCATCGGCTCCGAATCATGTCTTGGGTCAATAGTTGGGTTTGCCCGGCTCCCATGTTTTGGTACCTTATGTTCCGTTGTATCGGCTAAGGTAGCACTGGGAGAACCACTGCGATTGCGCCCCAGTTGAGCTGGGCGAGCGCCTCAGTGGAGAAAGCTAAAACTGACTGTCATGATGAGGCGAGAGCCGGTCGCTGTTCGAGATGTTTTTTCGAGTCCCTAAAGACTTACGCCGCTTAGAGCGAGGAACCGGCTTTGTCCGGCTCAGGCGTGGATAGCGCCCCAAATTCGGCCTTCCGAACACTAGGGGCTTCGCCGAAATTTAAAATTATAGAATTCTATGGCTAAGTGAGAGTGTTCAAGCATTATAAGTCCGGTTGCCTAGTTCGTTGTGTTGAGCGCCTCCCTAGATGGACCCAAAAATGGGAACAAGAGTGCTCAAATTTATCCTGAACACCCCAGCACTTGTGGCATGGGGGCCGAAGCCGACGACTTGCCATCTCTTAGATTTGATAAATGGCCGCACAGAAGGTAATATTTTAAATTAACAAGCGTTGCTTTGCGCATATGAACAAAGTTTTCAGCGCACAGGATAACAAAATGCGAGTCTACTCAAATATTACATCTTTGGAGCACTCACCCGCAATAGTGCGGGCACCCTTCAGAACAGTCTTATAATACATCTCGGACGTATGATACTCCTTGCCCAGCGGTGGCGCGTCCGTCACAAGCCTCTCAGCATCCATCTTGCCCCAGTGCACCTTTGCGCGGGCAAGGGCCCGACGGGCACCTTCAATATAGGCGGAGTGCTTGATGACTTCAACCCATGGACACGCATCCACCAGCCACCGCACCAGGCCGAAGTAGCTCCTAGGCACGGCCTCCTTAGGCCACAGCCGAACTATGAGGCCCCTCATGGCCTGTTCGGCCACCTTGTGGAGCTCGACCAGCTGCTTCAGCTGGTCGCTAAGGGGCACCGGATGTCCGGCCTCAGCATACTGAGACCAGAAGACCTTCTCCGTCGAGCTCCCCTCCTCGGCCTGGTAGAAAGCGGTAGCATCGGACACGCTGCGAGGAAGATCTGCGAACGCTCTTGGAGAGCTCCGAATTCGGGTAAGTGACAGGTAATTCACACTCACATGCTTACTTTGCATGAAAAATTCCTTACCCGCTGCTATTTTCTTCAACGCCTCGATTTCTTGGAGGGCCTTGTAGGCTTCGGCCTTAGCGGCTTTGGCACTCTCAAGAGCCGATGCAAGCTCGGACTCTCGAGTCTTCGAGTCAAGCTCCAGGCTCTCATGTTTTTCCACAAGATCCTGGAGCTCTTGCTGTACCTCCGCCACCCGCGCCTCCTGTTTCTCTCGCTCGGTGCGCTCCGCGGCCGCATTACGTTCGGCCGCGGACACCGCCTCCTTCAAGGTCGCCACCTCGGTCGTGGCACCTGCAATACCCATGTTATCCTTGTCAATCTTTTGCAACCAAATCCTTTTCTGTAAGGTACAATCTTAATACGGTGTTATTCACCTTCCTTGTCCTCGAGCTGCTTCTTGGCACGGCCGAGCTCGTTCTCGGACCGCACGAGGCTTTGCTTCAAAGTATTGACCTCCGCCGTCAGTGCGGCAGAGGTCAGCAGCACAGCCTGCAATCCCATATTGACATATTTTTTATATATGACTCCTGCGTATATCTTTTTAGATCCTCAGTCCGGCTTTTCTTTCCGAATACCGAACCGAGCATCAGGGGCTACTGTCTATGCGGTACTATTCTACATATATCAAAATTCTTACCTCAAAGCTGTTAGAAGGCTGCTGTAGGCTTCGGTCAGCCCGCTCTTGGCGAGCTGAACCTTCTGAATCACCGCACTCATGAAGGTGCGGTGTTCCTCTTCGATGGAGGCGCCGTTGAGCGCCTCCAGCAAGCTATCCGGCGCCTCCGGTTGGATGGAGGCCGCTGGCGTTGCGGTCTTGCCCTTCTTACAAAGGGGCCGCCCGGCGGACTCCGGAGCCACTTCAGGTTCCGGTGCGGAGTCCGGCGCAAAGTCCGGGAGGTTGCCCTACGGCACCTCCGGAGCCTCCTCCTCCTGGCGGGTCCCTTCCCGGGATCCCACCTCGGCGTCGTCCGCATCATAGGGGGTGGAGGCGGTCGGAAGGGAATCCATATCCGACGCACCCAAGGACCCGCTCGACGAAGCGGGAAAATCATCCTTGGGCGGACTACAGGGTTGTATGCGGCATTAGAAAGACACTATGTGGCAAAAAGAAAAACCATGAAGTTATTCGGGAGTCCGGATACTTACGGTCTCGCCAGGGCTTGGCCCTTGGAGGCCAATCCTCGTCGTCATCACTTGCGTTGGCAGAGCAGTCTGGGGGAAGGGTCTTTCCCTTCTTGGACCCTTCGGCCTCCCCCGTTGGGGAAGCCTTCCTTTTCTTCCCTCCCTCCGCTGGGGGAGAGGCCTTCTTCTTTTCCTCCTCGCCTTTGTGGGAGGAGTCTGCCTCGGAGTCATCATCCGATGACACCTGAAAACGGGAACTCTTCCGAGTGCCCGTGGACTTCTTCTTGGCCTTCTTCTCCGGCACCACGTGGGGTGCCGGAGCCAGCAGCCCCGTTAAGCGGGCGTCCGCTGGGTCCTCTGGCAATGGGGTCGGACAGATAGTCTGTTCGGCCTTCTCCAGCCAGTCCTGTCAAAGGAGAGGGAGTTTAGATCCCGCATAGAGTCAAACTATGGAAAACAAGTGTCCCGTAAAGGGCAAAATCGCTTACCTCGCTAGCCGGACGCTGCGAGCTGAATCCGCGATCTTCGGTAGCGGATGCGGGGGCCTCGGCACCTTTAAACAGCACCCTCCAGACATCTTCGTACGTAATGTCGAAGAGCCCGCTCAAAGTCTGGTGCTGCGCTGAATCGAACTCCCACATACTGAAGCCCCATTGTTGGCACGGGAGAATCCGGCGGATAAGCATGACCTGGACTACGTCAACAAGCCTGAGCTTCCTTTTCACTAGCTTTTTGATGCAGGCTTGGAGTCCGGTCAGCTCCTCCGAATCACCCCATGTCCGGCCGCTCTCCTTCAAGGAGGCGAGCCGTATGGGGATGCCAGATCTGAATTCGAGGGCCGCTGCCCATTCAGGGTCACGCGGCTCGGTGATGTAGAACCACCCCGATTGCCACCCCTTAATGGTTTCCACAAAAGTGCCCTCAAGCCAAGTAACATTGGGCATCTTGCCCACCATGGCGCCTCCGCACTCCGCTTGGCTGCCCTTTACCACCTTCGGCTTGATACCGAAGGTCTTGAGCCACAAGCCGAAGTGGGGCTGGATGCAGAGGAAGGCCTCACACACGACGATAAACGTCGAGATATTGAGGATAAAATTCGGGGCCAGATCATGTAAATCCAGGCCGTAGTAGAACATGAGCCCCCGGACAAAGGGATGGAGTGGGAAGCCCAGTCCGCGGAGGAAACGGGGAAGAAATACTACCCTCTCGTGGGGACTGGGGGTGGGGATGAGCTCTCCCTCGTCGGGGAGCCGGTGTGCGATGTCGCTGGACAGATATCCGGCACTGCGCAGCTTCTGGATGTGCCCCTCCATAACGAAGGAGGCCATCCACTTGCCTCCCGCTACGGACATAGTTGGAGAAGGTTGAGGTGAGATGTGTGGACTTGGGCGCTGGAGATCAAGTTCGCGGAGATGAATAAGCCAAGGAGGAAGAAGGTGCAGGTAAAAGGGTTGGATCTTTATCCCCTTATATAGGCGGACGGAAACATGCGTCCCCACCGGCCTGACAAAACTCGCTTATCTCCCAAGCGCCGCAATCAATGGCGTGGTTGGGTTACCCACGTCCGTATTGATGGGAATCCCGGAATAAGGGGAACATGATCTTTGCTTCGACAAGATGTGTCGAGGAAACCGCTTCGCTAAACACGCTGAGGTGGTACAATAAAAACGATTCGAGTAAAGGCTTGGAAGTGGTGTGACGTCACGCCACCAAAAACGTCAGCAGATTGAACTTGTGTAAATATTACTCTCTCTATGGTGGTATGTGGAATTTATTTTGCAGAGCCGGACACTATCCTGGTGTTCACAATCTTCTATAAATTATTCGGAGAAGGAACCCGCCTTGCAACGCCGAAGACAATATGCGTGCCGGACTCGTCATCATTGAAGCCTGGTTCAGGGGCTACTGAGGGAGTCCTGGACTAGGGGGTGTCCGGATAGCTGAACTATCATCATCGGCCGGACTCCAAGACTATGAAGATACAAGATTGAAGACTTCGTCCCGTGTCCAGATGGGACTTTCCTTGGCGTGGAAGGCAAGCTTGGCAATACGGATATGTAGATTGCCTACCATTGTAACCGACTCTGTGTAACCGTAGCCCTCTCCGGTGCCTATATAAACCGGATGGCTTTAGTCCGTAGGACGAACAACAATCATACCATAGGCTAGCTTCTAGGGTTTAGCCTCCTTGATCTCGTGGTAGATCTACTCTTGTAATACCCACATCATCAATAGCAATCAAGCAGGACGTAGGGTTTTACCTCCATCAAGAGGGCCCGAACCTGGGTAAAACATCATGTCCCTTGTCTCTGAAGGAAATATGCCCTAGAGGCAATAATAAAGTTATTATTTATTTCCTTATTTCATGATAAATGTTTATTATTCATGCTAGAATTGTATTAACCGGAAACATGATATATGTGTGAATACATAGACAAACATATAGTCACCAGTATGCCTCTACTTGACTAGCTCATTAATCAAAGATGGTTATGTCTCCTAACCATAGACATGTGTTGTCATTTGATTAATGGGATCGCATCATTAGGAGAATGATGTGATTGACATGACCCATTCCGTTAGCCTAGAACTTGATCGTTTAGTATGTTACTATTGCTTTCTTCATGACTTATACATGTTCCTGTAACTATGAGATTATGCAACTCCCGTTTACCGGAGGAACACTTTGGGTGCTACCAAACGTCACAACGTAACTGGGTGATTATAAAGGAGTACTACAGGTGTCTCCAAAGGTACAAGTTGGGTTGGCGTATTTTGAGATTAGGTTTTGTCACTCCGATTGTCGGAGAGGTATCTCTGGGCCCTCTCGGTAATGCACATCACTATAAGCCTTGCAAGCAATGTAGCTAATGAGTTAGTTACGAAATGATGCATTACGTAACAATTAAAGAGACTTGCCGGTAACGAGATTGAACTAGGTATTGGATACCGACGATCGAATCTCGGGCAAGTAACATACCGATGACAAAAGGAACAAAGTATGTTGTTATGCGGTTTGACCGATAAATATCTTCGTAGAAAATGTAGGAGCCAATATGGGCATCCAGGTTCCGCTATTGGTTATTGACCAAGAATAGTTCTATGTCATGTCTACATAGTTCTCGAACCCGTAGGGTCCGCACGCTTAAGGTTTCGATGACAGTTATATTACGAGTTTATGAGTTTTGATGTACCGAAGGAGTTCGGAGTCCCGGATGAGATCGAGGACATGACGAGGAGTCTCGAAATGGTCGAGATGTAAAGATCGATATATTGGACGACTATATTCGGAGTTCGGAAAGGTTCCGAGTGATTCGGGTATTTTTTTGGAGTACCGGAGAGTTACGGGAATTCGCCGGGGAGTATATGGGCCTTATTGGGCCATACGGGAATTGAGGAGAGAGGCCGAAAGGAAGGAGGCGTGCAGCCCCCCTCTGGTCCGAATTGGACAAGGGGTGCAGCCCCTCTTTCCTTCCTCCTCTTTCCCCCTTCTCCTACTCCAACAAGGAAGGAGGGAGTCCTACTCCCGGTGGGACTAGGACTCCCCTTGGCGCGCCCCTCCTAGGCCGGCCGCCCCCTCCCCCTTGCTCCTTTATATAGGGGGGCAGGGGGGCACCTCTAGGCACAACAACAATTGATCATTTGGATCTCTTAGCCGTGTGCGGTGCCCCCCTCCACGATAATCCACCTCGATAATATTGTAGCGGTGCTTAGGCGAAGCCCTGCGTCGGTAGGACATCAAGATCATCACCACGCCGTCGTGCTGACGGAACTCTCCTTCGACACTCGGCTGGATCGGAGTTCGAGGGACGTCATCGAGCTGAACGTGTGCTAGAACTCGGAGGTGCCGTAGTTTCGGTGCTTGATCGGTTGGGCCGTGAAGACGTACGACTACATCAACCGCGTTGTTATAACGCTTCCGCTTACGGTCTACGAGGGTACATGGACAACACTCTCCCCTCTCGTTGCTATGCATCACCATGATCTTGCGTGTGCGTAGGAAATTTTTTGAAATTACTACGTTCCCCGACAGTGGCATCCGAGCCTAGGTTTTATGCGTTGATGTTATATGCACGAGTAGAACACAAGTGAGTTGTGGGTGATACAAGTCATACTGCTTACCAGCATGTCATACTTTGGTTCGGCGGTATTGTGAGATGAAGCGGCCCGGACCGACATTACACGTACGCTTACGCAAGACTGGTTTCACCGTTGCGAGCACTCGTGCTTAAAGGTGGCTGGCGGGTGTATGTCTCTCTCACTTTAGCTGAATCGAGTGTGGCTACACCCGGTCCTTGCGAAGGTTAAAACAGCACCAACTTGCGAACTATCGTTGTGGTTTTTATGCGTAGGTAAGAACGGTTCTTGCTAAAGCCCATAGCAGCCACGTAAAATTTGCAACAACAAAGTAGAGGACGTCTAACTTGTTTTTGCAGGGCATGTTGTGATGTGATATGGTCAAGACGTGATGCTATATTTTATTGTATGAGATGATCATGTTTTGTAACCGAAGTTATCGGCAACTGGCAGGAGCCATATGGTTGTCGCTTTATTGTATGAAATGCAAATGCCCTGTAATTGCTTTACTTTATCTCTAAGCGGTAGCGATAGTCGTAGAAGCAATAGATGGCGTAACGACAATGATGCTACGATGGAGATCAAGGTGTCGCGCCGGTGACGATGGTGATCACGACGGTGCTTCGAAGATGGAGATCACAAGCACAAGATGATGATGGACATATCATATCACTTATATTGATTGCATGTGATGTTTATCCTTTATGCATCTTATCTTGCTTTGATTGACGGTAGCATTTTAAGATGATCTCTCACTAATAATCAAGAAGTGTTCTCCCTGAGTATGCACCGTTGCGAAAGCTCTTCGTGCTCAGACACCATGTGATCATCGGGTGTGATAGGCTCTACGTTCAAATACAACGGGTGCAAAACAGTTGCACACGCGGAATACTCAGGTCATACTTGACGAGCCTAGCATATACAGATATGGCCTCGGAACACGGAGACCGAAAGGTCGAGCGTGAATCATATAGTAGATATGATCAACATATTGATGTTCACCGTTGAAACACTCCATCTCACGTGATGATCAGACATGGTGTAGTTGATATGGATCACATAATCACTTAGAGGATTAGAGAGATGTCTATCTAAGTGGGAGTTCTTAAGTAATATGATTAATTGAACTTAAATTTATCATGAACTTAGTCCTGGTAGTATTTTGCAAATTATGTTGTAGATCAATAGCTTGCGTTGTTGCTTTCATATGTTTATTTTCATATGTTCCTAGAGAAAATTGTGTTGAAAGATGTTAGTAGCAATGATGCGGATTGGATCCATGATCTGAGGTTTATCCTCATTGCTGCACAGAAGAATTATGTCCTTGATGCACCGCTAGGTGACAAACTTATTGCAGGAGCAGATGCAGACGTTATGAACGTCTGGCTAGCTCAAAATGATGACTACTTGATAGTTTAGTGCACCATGCTTAAACGGCTTAGAATCGTGACTTCAAAGACGTTTTGAACGTCATGGACCATATGAGATGTTCCAGGAGTTGAAGTTAATATTTCAAGCAAATATCCGAGTTAAGAGATATGAAGTCTCCAACAAGTTCTATAGCTAAAAGATGGAGGAGAATCGCTCAACTAGTGAGCATGTGCTCAGATTGTCTGGGTACTACAATCGCTTGAATCAAGTGGGAGTTAATCTTCCAGATAAAATAGTGATTGACAGAATTCTCTAGTCACCACCACCAAGTTTGTAGAACTTTGTGATGAACTATAGTATGCAAGGGATGACGAAAACGATTCATGATCTCTTCGTGATGTTGAAATCGACGAAGGTAGAAATCAATAAAGAGCATCAAGTGTTGATGGTTGGCAAGATCACTAGTTTCAAGAAAAGGGCAAAGGGAAAGAAAGGGAACTTCAAGCAGAATGGCAAGCAAGTTGTCACTCCCACGAAGAAGCCCAAAGCTGAACCAAAGCCTGAAACTGAGTGCTTACACTACAAAGGAAATGGTCACTGGAAGCGGAAATGCCCTGAATATTTGGTGGATAAGAAGGATGGCAAAGTGAACAAGGGTATATTTGATATACAGGTTATTGATGTGTGCCTTACTAGTGTTTATAGTAGCCCTTGAGTATTTGATACTTGTTCATTTGCTAAGATTAGTAACTCAAAACAGGAGTTACAGAATAAATAGAGACTAGTTGAAGGGTGGAGTGATGATGAGTGTTGGAAGTAGCTCCAAGATTGATATGATCATCATCGCACACTCCCTATACTTTCGGGATTAGTGTTAAACCTAAATAAATGTTATTTGGCGTTTGCGTTGAGCATGAATATGATTTGATCATGTTTATTGCGATACGGTTATTCATTTAAAGTTAGAGAATAAATTGTTATTCTGTTTACATGAGTAAGACCTTCGAAGGTCATACACCCAATGAACATAGTTTGTTGAATCTCGATAGTAGTGATACACATATTCATAGTGTTGAAACCAAAAGATGCAGAGTTGATAACGATAGTGCAACTTATTTGTGGCACTGCCGTTTAGGTCATACCGGTGTAAAGCGCATGAAGAAACTCCATACTGATGGGCTTTTGGAATCACTTGATTATGAATCACTTGGTACTTGCGAACCGTGCCTCATGGGCAAGATGACTAAAACGCCGTTCTCCGGAACTATGGAGCGAGCAACTGATTTGTTGGAAATCATACATACTGATGTTTGTGTTCCAATGAATGTTGAGGCTCGCGGTGGGTATCGTTATTTTCTCACCTTCACAGATGATTTGAGCAGATATGGGTATATCTACTTGATGAAACACAAGTCTGAAACATTTGAAAAGTTCAAAGAATTTCAGAGTGAAGTGGAAAATCATCGTAACAAGAAAATAAAATTTCTACGATCTAATCGTGCAGGAGAATATTTGAGTTACGAGTTTGGTCTACACTTGAAACAATGCGGAATAGTTTCGCAACTCACGCCACCCGGAACACCACAACGAAATGGTGTGTCCGAACATCATAACAAGTACTTTATTGGATATAGTGCAATCTATAATGTCTCTTACCGATTTACCACTATCATTTTGGGGTTATGCATTAGAGACAGCTGCATTCACGTTTAATAGGGCACCATCTAAATCTGTTGAGACGACACGGTATGAACTATGGTTTAGCAGTAAACCTAAGTTGTCGTTTCTTAAATTTTGGAGTTACGATGCTTATGTGAAAAAGTTTCAACCTGATAAGCTCGAACCCAAATAGGAGAAGTGCGTCTTCATAGAATACCCAAAGGAAACTGTTGGGTAAACCTTCTATCACAGATCCGAAGGCAAATTATTCGTTGCTAAGATGGATCCTTTCTAGAGAAGAAGTTTCTCTCGAAAGAAGTGAGTGGGGGGAAAGTAGAACTTGATGAGGTAATTGTACCTTCTCCCTTATTGGAAAGTAGTTCATCACAAAAATCAGTTCCAGTGATTCCTACACCAATTAGTGAGGAAGTTAATGATGATGATCATGAAACTTCAGATCAAGTTGCTACCAAACCTCGTAGGTCTTCCAGAGTAAGATCCGCACCAGAGTGGTACGGTAATCATGTTCTGGAAGTCATGTTACCAGACCATGATGAACCTACGAACTATGAGGAAGCGATGATGAGCCCAGATTCCGCAAAATGGCTTGAGGCCATGAGATCTGAGATAAGATCCATGTATGAAAACAAAGTATGGACTTTGATTGACTTGCCCAATGATCGGCGAGACATTGAGATTAAACGGATCTTCAAGAGGAAGACGGACGCTGATAGTGTTACTATCTACAAAGCTAGAATTGTCGCAAAAGGTTTTCGACAAGTTCAAGGTGTTGACTACGATGAGAGTTTTTCACTCGTATCTATGCTTAAAGTCTATCTGAATCATGTTAGCAATTGCCGCATTTTATGAAATCTGGCAAATGGATAAACAAAATTGCATTCCTTAATGGTTTTCTTAAAGAAGAGTTGTATATGATGCAACCAGAAGGTTTTGTCAATCCTAAAGGTGCTAACAAACTATGCAAGCTCCAGCGATCCATCTATGGACTGGTGCAAGCATCTCGGAGTTGGAATCTATGCTTTGATGAGTTGATCAAAGCATATGGTTTTATACAGACTTTTGAAGAAGCCTGTATTTACAAGAAAGTGAGTGGGAGCTCTGTAGCATTTCTAATATTATATGTGGATGACATATTGTTAATTGGAAATGATATGGAAATTCTGGATAGCATGAAAGGATACTTGAATAAGAGTTTTTCAAAGCAAGACCTCGGTGAAGCTACTTACACATTGAGCATCAAGATCTATATAGATAGATCAAGACGCTTGATAAGATTTTTCAATGAGTACATACCTTGATAAATTTTTGAAATAGTTCAAAATGGAACAGTCAAAGAAAGGAGTTATTGCCTGTGTTACTAGGTGTGAAGTTGAGTAAGACTCAAGACCCGACCATTGCAGAAAATAGAAAGAGAATGAAAAGTCATTCCCTATGCCTCAGTCATAGGTTCTATAAAGTATGCTATGCTGTGAACCAGACCTATTGTATACCTTGCTCTGTGTTTGGCAAAGGAATACAATTTTGATCTAATAAGTAGATCACTGGACATGGGTCAAGAATATCCTTAGTGAGGACTAAGGAGATGTTTCTCGATTATAGAGGTGATAAAAGAGCCCATCGTAAAAGTTACAACGATGCAAGCTTTTACACCAATCCAGATGACTCTAAGTCTCAATCTGGATACATATTAAAAGTGGGAGCAATTAGCTAGAGTAGCTCCGTGCAGAGCATTGTGGACATAGAATATTTGCGAAATACATACGGCTCTGAATATGACAGACCCGTTGACTAAGCTTCTCTCACGAGCAAAACATGATCATACCTTAGTAATCTTTTGGGTGTTAATCACATAGCGATGTGAACTAGATTATTGACTCTAGTAAACCCTTTGGGTGTTGATCACATGATGATGTGAACTATGGGTATTAATCACATGCAGATGTGAATATTGGTGTTAAATCACATAGCAATGTGAACTAGATTATTGACTCTAGTGCAAGTGGGAGACTGAAGGAAATATGCCCTAGAGGCAATAATAAAGTTATTATTTATTTCCTTATTTCATGATAAATGTTTATTATTCATGCTAGAATTGTATTAACCGGAAACATGATATATGTGTGAATACATAGACAAACATATAGTCACTAGTATGCCTCTACTTGACTAGCTCATTAATCAAAGATGGTTATGTTTCCTAACCATAGACATGTGTTGTCATTTGATTAATGGGATCGCATCACTAGGAGAATGATGTGATTGACATGACCCATTCCGTTAGCCTAGCACTTGATCGTTTAGTATGTTGCTATTGCTTTCTTCATGACTTATACATGTTCCTGTAACTATGAGATTATGCAACTCCCGTTTACTGGAGGAACACTTTGGGTGCTACCAAACGTCACAAGTAACTGGGTGATTATAAAGGAGTACTACAGGTGTCTCCGAAGGTACATGTTGGGTTGGAGTATTTCGAGATTAGGTTTTGTCACTCCGGTTGTCGGAGAGGTATCTCTGGGCCCTCTCGGTAATGCACATCACTATAAGCCTTACAAGCAATGTAGCTAATGAGTTAGTTACGGAATGATGCATTACGTAACGAGTAAAGAGACTTGCCGGTAACGAGATTGAACTAGGTATTGGATACCGACGATCGAATCTCGGGCAAGTAACATACCGATGACAAAAGGAACAAAGTATGTTGTTATGCGGTTTGACCGATAAAGATCTTCGTAGAATATGTAGGAGCCAATATGGGCATCCAGGTTCCGCTATTGGTTATTGACCAAGAATAGTTCTAGGTCATGTCTACATAGTTCTCGAACCCGTAGGGTCCGCATGCTTAAGGTTTCGATGACAGTTATATTATGAGTTTATGAGTTTTGATGTACCGAAGGAGTTCGGAGTCCCGGATGAGATCGGGGACATGACGAGGAGTCTCGAAATGGTCGAGACGTAAAGATCGATATATTGGACGACTATATTCGGAGTTCGGAAAGGTTCCGAGTGATTCGGGTATTTTTCGGAGTACCGCAGAGTTACGAGAATTCGCCGGGGAGTATATGGGCCTTATTGGGCCATACGGGAATTGAGGAGAGAGGCCGAAAGGAAGGAGGCGCGCAGCCCCCCTCTGGTCCGAATTGGACAAGGGGTGCAGCCCCTCTTTCCTTCCTCCTCTCCCCCTCTTTCCCCCTTCTCCTACTCCAACAAGGAAGGAGGGAGTCCTACTCCCGGTGGGAGTAGGACTCCCCTTGGCGCGCCCCTCCTAGGCCGGCCGCCCCCTCCCCCTTGCTCCTTTATATACGGGGGCAGGGGGGCACCTCTAGGCACAACAACAATTGATCCTTTGGATCTCTTAGCCGTGTGCGGTGCCCCCCTCCACGATAATCCATCTCGATAATATCGTAGCGGTGCTTAGGCGAAGCCCTGCGTCGGTAGGACATCAAGATCATCACCACGCCGTCGTGCTGACGGAACTCTCCTTCGACACTCGGCTGGACCGGAGTTCGAGGGACGTCATCGAGCTGAACGTGTGCTAGAACTCGGAGGTGCCGTAGTTTCGGTGCTTGATCGGTCGGGCCGTGAAGACGTACGACTACATCAGCCGCGTTGTTATAACGCTTCCGCTTACGGTCTACGAGGGTACGTGGACAACACTCTCCCCTCTCGTTGCTATGCATCACCATGATCTTGTGTGTGCGTAGGAATTTTTTTTGAAATTACTACGTTCCCCAACAGTCTCCTGTTACCATCCGCCTAGACGCACAGTTCGGGACCCCCTACCTGAGATCCGCCGGTTTTGACACCGACACCAGGCCATTTCTCTACTCACCCACACCTCCTGTTATTTTCCGGCGACGGCAGCCGAACTAGTAAACCCTCGTACTCCCCACCGCGTGGGCAACCATTGCCGAGTCTTCCCCGGCTCCGTGTCGTTCCCTTCCTAGGCCTCGTCGTCGTCCACCGCCATGGTGCTCTCGGCGCGGCCTGGTCAACGTGGTCAACGAACGACATCCATCGGCCGTGGACTGTACGCGCAAAATAATGATTCCTCCACCTGACAGCTGGGACCCACCGGAATGGCCTCTGTATTTCGCGAAAAAAACGTTCCCCCCGCTGACATGTCGGACCCACCAGCTATATCTTTGCACGCAAGGAAGTGCCTCCTTATTACGCACACAAAATGAATACCCACCCTGCTAGATGGGACCCGCCATAGTGGGAGGATGACTTGTGGGCCAACTAAGTTGACGGGGACGGAGGGCTTTGTCAACTTAGTCAATATGAATGATTCTAGCTCCAGTGAACGTACGATGTCCATCCAACGGCCATAGTGCTTTTTCAACCTCTGGTCTTCTTGCTCCAGCCGCCCAAAGCAGCGACGGCCGTGTCGCGTGCTCCTGCCTCTCGTGGCCGGCTGTGATGCCGCGGAGGCCTCATCGCCCCCTACTACTCCCACCGCTGGCCCAGGGTATCCCTCTACTCACCCACACCCCCTGTTATTCTACGGCGAAGGTAGCCTCACGCCGCAGCCGAACCAGTGAACCCTCATACTCCTCTCCGTGCGGGCTACTGCTGCTGCGTCTTCCCCGGCTCCGCGTCGTCCCCTTCCTAGGCCTCGCCGTCGTCCAGACCACCGCCCTGGTGCTCTCGGCGCGGCGTGGTCAACGTGGTCAACGACCTACTTCCATCGGAAGAGTACTGTACATGGAGAGGCTGACAGCTCGGTCCAGGTGGCCGCAAAGAAGTGCCTCCTTATTACGCGCAAAATAATTATTCCTCCACCTGACAGCAAGGACCCAATGGACGGGCAACCTTATTTCACTAAAAAATTGTTTCCCCCTGACTGCTGGGACCCACCGGACGGGCCAGCGTATTTTGCGAAAAAACGTTCCCCGCGCTGTCAGCCCGGACCCACCGGAAGTGCCTCCTTATTACGCACAAAAAAATGAATACTCCCCTTGCTAGCTGGGACCCACCATGGTGGGAGGCTGACTTGTGGGCCTACTAAGTTGACTGGGACGGGGGCCTTTGTCAACTTTAGTAAATATGAATGATTCTAGCTCCAGTGACCGTACGATGTCCATCCAACGACCGTAGTGCTTCTTGAACCTCTGGTCTTCTTGCTCAAGCCGCCCAAAGCAGCGCCGGTCGTGCCGCATGCTCCTGCCTCCCGTGGCCGGCAGTGCTGCCGCGGAGGCCTCACCGCCCCCTACTATTCCCACCACTGGCCAGGCCCTGCGGCGACGGCAGCCTCACACCGCAGCCGAACCAGTGAACCCTCGTACTCCTCTCCGCGCGGGCTTCCGCTGCCACGTCTTCCCCGGCTCCCCATCGTCCCTTTCTTAGGCCTCGCCGTCGTCCATCGCCCTGGTGCTCTCGGCGCAGCGTGGTCAACGTGGTCAAGGAACGACTTCCATCGGACGTGGACTGTACGTGGAGAGGCTGACAGCTGGGTCCACGGCCGCAGCAAGGAAGTTCCTCCTTATTATGCGGAAAATAATGATTCCTCCACCTGACAGCTGGGACCCACCGGACGGGCCCACTGTATTTCATGAAAAAAACGTTTCCTCCTGACTACTGGGACCCACCAGCTACATCTTCGCACGCAAGGAAGTGCGTCCGGGCAAAAGAACAAAACGATTCGCCCCCTCTGACCGATGGGACCCACCAGCGACACCTTCGCATGTAAGAAAGTGCGTCCGGGCAAAAAAAAGATTCGCCCCCTGACTGTTGGGACCCACCAGCTACATCTTCGCACACAAGGAAGTGCGTCCCGGCAAAAAAAACGATTCGCCCCCCTGACTGCTGGGACCCACCAGCTACATCTTCGCAGGCAAGGAAGTGCCTGACAGTCGGGACCCACCTGGTCGAAGCGTACGTAGCTATGTCATTCTGGTCGCGAACATGTACGTACATATATACTGGTGGATGTAGAGGCGCGCACGTGTCATAGTAGAGGCACGCACGTAGCATGTACACGTACGTACAGCGGCGAGGGTGCAAGAAAGAAAATACGATCACATACGTACATACGGGCAGGGTTTCTAACGCCTATCGCGCATACGTACATGGCTGGGTCGGAACGGAGAAACAGTGTCGTCGTCGTGTTCATGGGGAGACAACCGGATGGGTCGGAACGGAATGCGTGGTCGTGTTCATCAGGAGGGCTTGGACGGAACAGGCGATGGAAACGAGGCCTGGCGTACCGCACAACGGAGGAAACGGCCTTGTGTTCGACCAGCCACGTTCGAAACGGGGTCCTGTTGATCGGGAGGGGCCTGGCGTACCGCAAAATGGAGGAAACGGACCTCCTACGGTCGAAACGGGGGTCCTGTTGATCGGGAGGGGTGTGGCGTACCACGAAACGGAGGAAACGGACCTCCTACGGTCGAAACGGGGGTCCTGTTGATCAAGAGGGGTGTGGCGTACCGCAAAATGGACAAAACGGACCTTCTACGGTCGAAACGGGGGTCCTGTTCATCGCTAGGGGTGTGGCGTACCGTAAAATGGGACTCCATGGGATACTGTTCAGCTCCACCGTCGACCTCCTCCAGCCTCCACGGGCTATCGTTGACCTCCTCCAGCCTCCACGGACTCTTGTTCATCTAGCCTCCATCGCGCGCTATTCCACCGGCTACTGTTCAACCACCCCTCCACGGGCACCCCTCCACCTTTTACTATTCATGCAGCCCTCCACACCACGGGGTCCTGTCCAACCACCCCTCCACGGCCGCCCCTCCACCATCTACTGTTCATCCAGCCATCCACACCATTGGTT